>NC_135886.1:119538978-119804303 GCF_964194155.1 Cetorhinus maximus
TGTGCTATTCCTACCTGAGGGCCTTTCAGCTGAGCTCAGTCCTCACTTTCCAGCATAAGTCACTGGATGGGACACAGAATTTAGTGACTGCAAACAAATTCTTCCCTGTTGTTCTAGCTCATGGTGCCAAAACTAATGGCAGTTAAATATTAATCAGCTGAAAGAGAATGCCTGAATAGGTGCTAATTCCCGAGAACAGGAAATTGAGCGAGCACTTGCAACTTGAGCATGAATTAAAATAGGTTCAGAGTAAACAGTACCTACTGACACAGAGTGGATGCAAATGCAGTGCAAACAGAACGTAAAGGTTGCAAGTTTGGTGGGAAAAGTACAGGAGGGCAAGGAGGTGCTGCTTTTTTGCCTCCTGTACTTGTAGTGGCTCATGTAAGCTTGAGGCAGTTAAGTGTTTAATGCTTTTGTCCAGTGTTTTTGTGCAAGTTAGTGCATGGAGAAAGAAAAAACAAATTATAAAGCAGATATAAATAATCTAGACAAAGATATGGCAGAATAGGTTGTCTCTCCAGACTGCAACGTGTGGGAGTCTGTAGACATTGAGACCATCTCATGTGAATATTTGCAATAGATGCCCCTCTCTAATCCCTCACATCAGCTCAATGACTGAGCTGAAAAGACTCCTAACATGTAAAGTGGGGTGAAGAACTGTTTGGACTGTTTTCTCCAGAAAGGTGGTGCATTTCTCAAGCGTATCCAAGACGGTTTTCTGCAACAATAGGCCCAAGAATCAGCAAGGGGTATGCCATATTGGATTTAGCAATGAGTAACAGGTTTGGTTACAATGCTACTAGATAAATGTTCACCGCAATCATAATATGATCAAATTCAACAGAATGTTTGAAAGGGGAGAAACACAAAACAGCTAATAAGATTCTAGATTTAGGAAACACCAGCCTCAATGCATTGAACTGGGTAAATTTGTTAATGGGTAGAACAAGACAAAAGTCAGCCAGAGGGGTTTAAAGAGGAAATTAATGAGACACACAACCAATTTATACACCAAAGAGGCAAAAGCTTGACTTGCCGGAAAATAAAAATAACGCCCCGACAACACAAAACCAAGAAAAACATACAAAAGTACAAAAAAGGCAAATCTTAATGAAAGGGAGACAAAGAACAGCAGAGGGTGCCAAAATAGATAGTAAGAGGTACAAAAAGGAAGCATGAAAATAAAGTTAGCAATGGATATCAAAATTAATACAAAAGATGCTTACATTACATAAAAAAGGACAATCAGGAGCAATGCTGGTCTCTTGAAAATTGCTAACAGTATTACTGTCAACGAAAATAAGGAAATGGCAAACATGTTCAATAATTTGCATTATTAGAGGAAGGGGTCAGCATGCCAGAAATCTCAAGGAAACTAATACTGAATAAAGGGAGAGAGGCTCAACAAAATTAACAAAACCAAAATAAAAGAATAAAATAATAGGACTAAAAAGAGTGGCAAATCCCCAGGACCATTCCAGGGTTTCCATTCCACTATTTAAAGGAATAGGGGAGAACATTGCAAGTATCCCAAACATAACCTTTCAAAGTCTCTTGATTCCAGAACTATTCCTTTAGAATTGCTCATGTCCCTCCATTATTTAAGAAGGGTAACAGAAGGACAGCAGGGAATTATAGATCAGTTAATCTAACGTCCGTTGTCAGGGAATTATCAGAGTCTATAATTAAGGATAGAGCGACTGAATACCTTGAAAACTTTCAGCTGTTTGGAGAGTCGGCATAGGTTTTGTACGGGGTAGCTCAGGTGACAAAGCTGATTGAATTTTTTGAAGATATGATTAAAGTAGTGGACAGGGGTTGTCTATGGTTGCTATTTATATGGGCTTCCAGAAGGCATTGGTAACTTCCCTCAAAGAAACTTAGCAAAGTTGAAGTTTATGGGATTGAAGGCAAACTATTTATTTGGTTACGAAATTGGTCGAGAGGCAGGAGACAGAGGGTAGTGATAATGGTGAAGAATTTCTTCACCTTTTTGAAGGCCAGGCAGGACTTGCATACAGATAGTCACGCCATGTCCATTTTGTTTGTTCGACATTGCTAGCCATTTCACCAATGTACCACTCAAGGAAGCCAGAGACTTTGCACCGCCATATCATGGCAAACTACACGCACAGCCATTGTCTGAATCTGTATTTATTGAAGTTATGAACTCAGCAACTCGTGCAGTTGACACCACATATGCCTAGTGTTGCTATAGGATGCCCTTTAGTTCCAGCTCTTGCAAACATCCTTTGTTGCCTTCTGTGAGAAACGTGTCTTCGATGGAATGACATCCAAGCCCCTAGCCATTGCATATTTCTGATATGTAAATGAAACGTTTGCTATTTTTGAATTCACAGCTGCATGTAAGAATTTTCTTACACACCTTAATGGGCTCCATCCTGCACTCAAATTCACCTTTGAAATGGAGCAGTCAAATGAGCTCCCTTTCCCTGATGTGCTGGTTAGGAAATCCGCCAATGGGCTCTCTACTATTATCTCCTGCAAGTCACTTTCATTGGTCAATTTACGTGTTGGGATTCCTACAGTTCCACGTGCTATAAGATTGGGCTTAATCGGCAACCTCATAAATAAGGTCCCAAGCCATTTGCTCACGGCAAGCTTGATGAAAGCCACCCTGCAGGATAATGACTGCCCAGATTAGATCACTGCTTGCTGTATATCATGCACACTCACGAATAGGCCTAAAAGGTGCCACTTTTGGTGCTGTGCCCAGTCTACTTCAGAATGAGGTGTCTCAAAAATTTGAACAACAGGTGAAGCTAGCCATTTCATACTGCTACCAAGCAGTAGCGACACGAGTGGTATTCTCCACAATGAGGATGCTACCATCAAGGCAAGTAAAATGATATATGAATTCCAGTGCTGTTGAGATGCCAGGTATGTATGCTGTATGTCCTAATGACTGGCAGATCGGATCAAACAGCACATCCCTTCGACTGTTTGCAAAAGGATAAGTATTGAACATACCCAACGAGTCTGTGCTTGCAAAAACTTAACATAAGTGCCCAACATTAGATGTGATTCCACGATTGCACAGCACTTGCTAAACAATTCTGACTGTGCTAAGAATTAAACTGACAACCAATTTAAGGTGATCAGTCGGGCTCGCATTGTGACTCACTTATACGTGCTAGAAGCTACATACATTCAAACACAGGGCCCATTCCTTTGCAGACAGAAGCATCTCCACACATTGTGCCTTTTTCAACTAAACAAAAGCTTACGGGACAGCAATTCCCTGGTTCATTCCCCATGGCAATGCCTTGACCAGAGCTGACATGCCTGGCTTGAATTTAAACAAAAGCTTGCCAGTTAACTATTGCCTGGTTCATTCTTCATGGCAACACGTCTACCAGAGTCCAGTTGCCAACCAATCAGCACTGACTTCCCATGCACTAGATACTGTTGTTCCCTTTACAATTGGAATTCTTGTAAATCTGCCCTGATGAGAGCAGGACAAAAAGCTTCGACAGCACGTCTTTTTTTCAGCAATACCAAACACCATAGTGATAGCAGTCAGGTATTCTAATTGACAGGATGTGATTTGTGGTGCTCTGCAAGGATGTGCTGGGATCTCAATGATATACCATATTTATCAACTTAAATGATTGGATAGAAAACCATATTTCCAAGTTTGCCACCTATTTTTGTGCCACTGGTATTGAAAGCAATGACGAAGAGGTATTGCTAGATTAAATAAAAGGACAAAACTGTAGCTACTGGATTTCAATATATCGAAATGCGAGATCATCCCGTTTGGATCTAAAAAGGAGAGAACAGCGTATTTTCTAAATAATGAAAGGCTAGAAGTCATGGAGATCCAATAAAAATTTGGGGGCCCTGGTGTCATGAACAGGTACAGAAAATAATCCATAAAGGCTTATGGAATGTTGGCCTTTATATAGAGAATAGTGTTGCTCTGGATCCAATAGGATTTCGATGCCTGTCAAACTTGTGGTCATTAGGTCACCATTTTCGCTAACATACAAAATATGCATGATATTAATAAAAACAAATGCGCAATCTTTCGAAAATAGGTTTGAGGTTTCAAACCAACAGAAATCAAGATCAACACACAGTAACTATTATTTATCCCAAAAAAACTATCAGCAGTAATATGCACCAACAAAATAGCCATAGCATAAAAGCTAGATAAAATATTTACTATTACAAATTTAAATGTTCAATGCAACACTTTGCAATCTTTTCCTTTCACCAACATCCTGAAATTGGGCAGAAACTTTTCACAAACTCAGCATTTCAACTCTACCTCCAGATTCACATCTAGTATCTGCAGTCGACACGTCACCAAATTAAAGTGAACACTGAAAATAGCTTTGCAATGCCCAAGCGGAGACCACAAATTCATCTTCCTTCAAAAACCGACACCACAGCATCGAGTTTTATCTTTTGACTGATGGTTGACTTGGCTTTGAAGTGGATAACCGCATCTATCCAGGGTGAGCACACCAACGAGCCCTTGAGATAGTCGAGGATTATAGCTGTCAAAGTGAAATGAACTAAAAGGTAAGTCCAAAATTTTCAAAATCAGAGGAGTGCTTGTCAAGTTTGCTGAGCAGATTCTCCAGCCAGTTCACATAGCACTGCCAAAAATCAGCACCTTCCACATATTGCTGCAGATTTGGAAAGTGCACGAAATCCTCACTCACCATGTGTGCCATAAAGAGTCATACAGGTCTACAGCACAGAAAAAGGCCCTTCGGCCCATCGAGTCTGTGCCAGTCAAACAAGTACTTAACTATTCTAATCACATTTTCCAGCACTGGGCCCATAGCCTTGTAGGCCTTGGCATCGTAAATGCACATCCAAATACTTCTTAAATGTTATGAGGGTTTCTGCCTCTACCACCCTTTCAGGCAGTGCGTTCCAGGTTCCCACCACCCTCTGGGTGAAATAATTCTTCCTCACATCCCCTCTAAACCTCCTGCCCCTTATCTTAAATCTATGCCCCATAGTTATTGATCCCTCCACCAAGGGGGAAAGTTCCTTCCTGTCTACCCTTTCTATGCCCCTCATAATTTTATACACCTCAAATCATGTCCTCCCTCAATCTCCTCTGCTCCAGGGAAAATAGCGCCAGTGTATACAATCTCTCCTCCTAACTAAAATTCTCCAGCCCAGGCACTCTCTCTAATGCAATCACATCCTTCCTATAATGTGGATTCCAGAGCTGCACACAATACTCTAGCTGTGGCCTAACCAGCGTTTTATACACTTACAGCATATTTTCCCTGCTCTTATATTCTATGCCTCGGCTAATAAAGGCAAGTATCCCATATGCCTTCTTAACCACCTTATCTACCTGTCCCGCTACCTTAAGGGACCGGTGGATATGCATACCCAGGTCCCTCTGATCCTCGGTACTTCCCAGGGTCCTACTATTCATCGTGTATTTCCGTGCCTTGTTTGTCCTGCCCAAGTGCATCACCTCACACTTATCCGGATTAAATTCCATTTGCCACTGATCAGCCCATCTATATCCTCATGTAATCTAAGGCTATCCTCCTCACTATTTACCACCCCACCAATTTTCGTGTCATCCGCAAACTTACTGATCAACTCTCCTACATTCAAGTCTAAGTCGTTTATATATACCACAAACAGCAAGGGATCCAACACCTATCCTTGTGGAACCCTACTAGACACAGGCATCCAGTCACAAAAACACCCCACAACCATCGCCCTCTGCTTCCTGCCACTCAGCCAATTCTGGATCCAATTTGCCTTGGATCCCATGGGCTCTTACCTTCATTATCAGTCTCCCATGCGGGACCTTATCAAAAGCCTTGCTGAAGTCCAAGTTGACTACGTCAAATGCATTGCCCTCATCTACACACTTGGTCACCTCTTCGAAAAATTCAATAAAATTGGTCAGACATGACCTCCCCTTGACAAAACCATGCTGACTGTCCTTGATTAGTCCCTGCCTCTCCAAGTGTAGATTAATTCTGTCCCTCAGAATTGCTTCAATAGTTTCCCCACCACTGAGGTTAGACTGACTGGCCTGTAGTTCCCTGGTTTATCCCTTCCTCCCTTCTTGAATAACGGTACCACATTGGCTGGCCTACAGTCCTCTGGCACCTCTCCTGAGGCCAGAGAGGTATTGAAAATTATTGCCAGCGCCCCTATCTCCTCCCTTGCCTCATTCAACAGTCTGGAATACATTTCATCCAGGCCTGGAGATTTATCTACTTTTAAGCCTGCCAGACCACTTAGAACCTCCTCCCTTTCTATGCTAATTTCATTAATTATATCACAGTCCTTCTGCCTGATTTCCATACCCATGTTGTCCCTCTCACTTGTGAACACCAACACCAAGTATTCATTTAGAACTCTACCTACGTCTTCCGGCTCCACACACAAATTACCACTATGCTCCTTAATGGGCCCTACTCTTTCCCTATTTATCCTCTTACTCTTAATGTACTTGTAAAATAACTTTGGATTTTCCTTTATTTTACCCGCCAATGTTTTTTCATGCCCCCTTTTTGCTCTCCTAATTTCCTTTTTAAGTTCTCCCCTACATATTCTATACTCCTCTAGGGCTTCCGCTGTTTTAAGAACTTGGTATCTGCCTCCTTTTTTCTCTTCATCCAATCCTGTATATCCCTCGACATCCAGGGTTCCCTGGATTTGTTGGTCCTACCCTTTGTTTTTAATGGAATATGTTGGCCCTATTTCCTTCTTTTCCTTCAGTGAGTCCCATTGCTCTGACGCAGATTTACCTGAAAGTAGCTGCTCCCAATCCACTCTGGCCAAATCATATCTGACCTTATTAAAATCGGCCTTCCCCCAATTTAGAACTCTGATTTCTGGCCCATTCTTGTCCTTTTCCATAACAACCTTGAATCTAACGGAGTTATGATCACTATCTGCAAAACATTCCCCCACTGATACCTCTACCAGTTCCGGCTTCATTCCCTAAAATTAAGTCCAAGACCGCCCCCTCTCTTGTAGGACTTCTACATACTGGCTTAAAAAGCTCTCGTGGATGCATTTTAAGAATTCCGCTCCCTCTAAACCCATCATACTATGACTAACCCAATTAATGTTGGGGAAGTTGAAATCCCCCACTATTACTACCCTACTAATTTTACACTTCTTTGAAATTTGCCTACATATCTGCTCTTCTATTTCTCTCTGACTGTTTGGGGGCCTATAGTGCACTCCCAGCAATGTGATTGCTCCTTTTTTGTTTTTCAGTTCTACCCAAATGGCTTCATTTGAGTAACCTTCTAAGATGTCATCCCTCCTTACTGCTATAATTGATTCCTTGATCAATATTGCGATACCCCCTCCTCTTTTACGTCCTTCCCTGTCTCACCTGAAGACCCTATATTCTGGAATATTGAGCTGGCAATTCTGCCCCCCTTTCAAACATGTCCCTTTAACAGCAATGACATCATACTTCCATGTGTTAATTTGTGCCCTCAACTCATCTGCCTTATTTCGTCAGACTCCTTGCATTAAAATAAATGCCATCCAACCTTGCCAAACTCCCTTGTGCCTTACCAGGCCTATAATTTCTATGCCTTCCAGACTTGCTTGCTCTATAATTTTGGGTGTGCATCTCCCAACAGCACTAGCAAACTTCCCCGCAAAGATGTTGGTCCCATTCCGGTCCAGATGCAGCTTGTACAGGTCCCACCGCCCTCAGAAACGGTCCCAATGTCCCAGAAATCTAAAGCCCTCCCTCCTGCACCATCTCTCCAGCTATGCATTCATCTGGACAAACCTCCTATTTCTATACTCACTAGCGCATGGCACCGGAAATAATCCAGAGATTACTACCTTTGCGATCCTGTTCCTGCTTCCTAGCTCCCTAAATTCTACTTGCAGGACCTCATCCCTCTTTCTACCTATGTCATTGGTGCCAATATGTACCACGATCTTTGTCTGTTCGCTCTCCCCCTTTAGAATGCCCTGCAGCCGTTCAGTGACATTCTTGAAACTGGCATCAGGGAGGCAACATACCATCCTGGAGTCACGTCTACGGCCACAGAAACGCCTGTCTGTTCCCCTTACTATCGAGTCTCCTACCACTATTGCTCTTCCCCTCTTTTTTCCTCCCCCCTGTGCAGCTGAGCCACTCTCAGTGCCATGAGCGTGGCTGCACTCCCCAGAGGAACTGTCACACTCACCGTTTTCCAGCACAGAAAAATGGTTCTCGAGCGAGATGAACCCTGGGGATTTCCTGACTACCTGTCTGACACCTTCCTTATGACTGATGGTCACTCATTCCCTCTGTCTGCACTTCCATAAGTTGTGGGTTGACCATGTCTAAAAACGTGCTATCCACAAAAAACTCAGCCTCACGGATGCACCTCAGTGCCTCCAGCTGCCGCTCAAGCTCCGAAACTCGGAGCTCAAGTAGCTGCAGCGAGATACACTTCCTGCACACATGGTCGGTCAGAACACAAGGAGCGTCCAGGGCTTCCCACATGATGCAGGCGGTATATATAACACTGGACTGAGCTGCCCTGCCAGAATTCCAATTTTGACAAGCTCTCGCAAATACTGTGCCAAATCGCAAATCTGCTTTCCCTGAAGTTTCAGGTTCAGTTCATTCAAGTGGGCGGTTATGCTTCATCCACGGAGTAAGTTGTCAACTTTTCATTCTTGGCAAGAAAGTTTCAGATTGGAGTGAACAAGGCTTTAAATCATTGCAAGACCTTTCCACGGCTCAGCCTCTGTACATTCGCAAAGTAGATGATTTTGATGAAATCTGACTCCACTTCTTCCAACAACTCCACACGAATGAAACTGACCATTTTGACAACCTTGTTTATCAAATCTTTCAGCATGTCTTCCCTCACCATTTGAGCACAGAGATGTTCTGGATACAAAATGCAGTGAAACAAGGCCAAATCATCTCCATCAGGACCGCTCGTAGCCGAGATAGAGATTTTTGTCCAATTCATTGCAGATGCACCATACATCATAACTGAAGCTACTTCTTTAAATCCAATCCAAAACTTTTCCACAACACCTTTAAAAACACCAAGAATGTCAAAGTGCACTCCTTTGGCCCAGAAATTTCCAGCACTCCTTTGTGAATGCGAGTCTTCGGACATAAAATGAATCCAGAAAACAAACTGCGTGGCGACTCAGATGTCACATGACTTATCCAACGCCACCAAAAATGAAAGTTCTTTAACTGAGCATGCAGTTGGGCTTCAGGATTTTGCGCCAAATCTTGCAATGGACGAACAATTGTCTTGTAACCCAGCTAAACATTTTGAACCTTCAGCGTGATGTCATATTTTTGTTTTTGGATCATAATGTTTGAGCAATTTTGTACAGATAGTGGATTTCTTTTACCAATTCTCCACTTGAAAACTTGATTTTTTTCCAAGCCAGAATCCACACAGCTTTGTAGCCAGCTCAGATGACGAAAGTAACTTTCAAATTCTGCTGCTGCTTCAGATTAGGTTCCTGATTAGCAATTTTGTTGACTCGATTTTGATCACCAAAGAGGAAACTTCCTGTCCAACTTTTGTGCACTTTGGAAACTATTTTTCAAACTGACAGCCTTGTTTTTGTAGAATGCTTTATTAAATAGCATACACAGTGGTGTCTCATTCCTTTTCCTGACCTCAAATTCCAACACTCATTCACATGAAATTCATGCTAGATTTCTACTGAAGTGCGGGCCTTTTCATCGTTAGTCTCAGGTTTGCACTGCTGTTTCTGATAATAAACTTATCCATGTTTGAAATGTGGGAAAAAACACAAGTAAATTAGAGCATCAATTCATATGTCCTGTGCTGATTCGTCACGTGGCGAATGTATTGGACAACACTGATCTACGGAACCAGAATACAAGGGAGTGGGGAAGTCATGCTACAGGTGTACAAAGCCCAGTTAGGTCACACCTGGAATACTGTGGGCAGTTCTGGGTAGCACACCTGAGGGATCTAAACAGTTGCCCTGGCAGTCCTAATGCCTACACAGTTTTACTGCCTTGGGGTCACAAGTAAGAATCTTTGTTCATTTTATTCCTTACTGACGTAAGGAAGCAGAAATCATCTTTAGCATTCCAATTACTAGCATGATGAGGTCAGTTAACTCAGCAGAGTCCAGGAATCAAACCTGGGACCTCCTGGTCTTACATTACATTGCACCAGTCAATATCACTATCTAATAACACTTTGAAAGGGGAGGGTTGGGCTAGGAGGAAGTTTGGCGGTGTGGGGGAAAGAGTCATTTTTAAAATCCTAAACAGGATCTATTTCAAGTAAAGAGCTAATACTTGTGGTCTCTCATTTGCTCTGCTGCACTAGTTATAAATAGAATAGAAAGATTTTAAAATAGGAGCATAGCAGAGTAGGGGGGTGGGTGGGGGGCGGGTTGGGGAAATGAATCAATAGGCCAGTTTTATTTTAAACTGGTGCAGGACTTAGCAGTTCTCCCTTAAGGGAAGAGGAAAAGATGTACAAGAAAATAAAAGAGGATCAAACCAATAACAAATAATTACTCCAAATTATCCCAGATTTGCTAATATGGATCATGATCAGGAATAAAGCCTTTTGTTGTTTATTTTCCTGCATCTGGTTGAAAAACAATGAACTGATTCACTCATAGGTACAGGTCCTTGAGTAGGGCTGCCAACCTTCCAGGATTGCCCTGGAATCTCCAGGAATTGAAGATTCATCTGGAGGACACCATTGCAAGTGAAAACAGAGTGGAAAAATCATAGGCATATTAAACAAAATTACAGGCATTTTTGTTTTCCATTTTCTTCACAAACCTTCATTTACTAACTGGAAAATTGTCAGACTGGGGTGGTAGGGGAGTAGTTGTATGACTAATAATCAAGTTTAATCCAATTAGACATCAAAAAAATTTGTTCCCTTTCGAACTGGCGTGGGAGGTGTCAGCCGTGGCTCAGTTCATAGCACCCTCGCCTTTGAATCAGAGGGTTGTGGGTTCATGTCCCACTCCCGGAAACCAAGAACTGTGATTGTACTCGACAGAAGTTGCAATCTGTGACTGTTGGTAACTCGAAAGAGTTTCCAACTGGCGTCGTATGGTACCGCGTCTGAGGATGGACTAATGGAGTGCGAAGGTTGGGGGAGTTTGAGATGGGAGGCCATGAAATGAAACCTTCGGGAATACAATCAACCAGAGCTGACAATCTTAGTTCTAATTCCCTGCCATATTCATCCTCAGCAAGAAGGGAATACATAGACAACCAGAATCCATAAAAACTCTCTCTCATTCTTTTCCACAACCGTTGACACTGGTTTGGTTCCACAGGGAGCAATCACACTTGGTCTGGTCAACACTCCTTGGGTCTGAGCATTTATAATGAATACCAGTCGCTATTTGAACACTGGGGCCACAACAAGCAAACCCAAACACAAAAAATAGTCTAGAGATTTTCTGGGTGCTGGACTGGTGTTACTTGCCTCACTGTATTACTTTACATGCCCATGTAGAATGCAAGGGCCCCAAACTTCCATCCAATTATTCTCTGCCATGATATACAATACTTACTTTGATCTCTTCCCTTTTTGTAATTAGCAGGCATGTAATAGCGGATGCTGACAAGCTTTGTGGTTCCTCTGGGTGTTGTGCACTTCCTGGACTGCCGAACAACATTAATGAAGGACAGTCGCATGTGCTCTTCTACACACTTCAGTCCAAAATACTTTGTGTTAAAGAACATGAGTGTGTTCAGTAGAACAAAGGGTGAGTATACTCCCAGTTGCTTACATTCCCATAGATGCTCTTCCTCTACCCGGGAGAATATTAAACCTAAGGGGAAACAGTGACGCAATATTAATGAATATACTCATCAAATCCCCATAAGTATTTTATGATGCTTTCTGATTTGAATATTTTCAAATATAATTACAAAGTGCGAACGTAGCATTGCCTTCAACACCCTATCTCGTAGTGGATGATGGAAAGGAAGATCAACTAGAGCTCTCACTCATCAACATGCATAGACACTGGGTGAGGAAAAGGGTCAGGATCAGTTATAGTGAACCCGTGGCCAAGAAGGCTGTCAAAACTTGCTTCCAAACTAATAAATATAGTCATGTGGACAAGTAACTGTGGAACCACGTTCTGTAAGGGATTTATAAAAAAATTAGGAAACAGGGTGATTTGCTATGCTCACTATAATGAAATAAAACAATAGGACATGGGGGTGGGGGAGAGGACACAAATACAGAAGTGATACAAACTTATATCTTGAGGATACAGACAAGAGCCTTCAGCTTAAGCCCTCTCCATCACCATGGGCTGATCACTCTTGCATTGGGTAAAACAAAGGAATAAATTATGTAGTTAACGATCCAGCTCCAGCTCAAAAGGGAAATAGATGACTGAAAACTACATAGACAAACACTAACAACAAATACCAAGGAGCAGAAAGCAGAACATTATTCACAAAAAATAAAAAAAAAAAAATCTTGGAAATACTCAGGAAGTCTGGCAGCACCTATAGAGAGAAAAACAGTTAGCATTTCAGGTCTGTGACTGTTTATCAGAGCATAATTCTTAAATTTATTTTAGGAAAAAGTATCAAATGCCAGAGATCAAACAAAAATAGAACATTGCAGGCCAGTAAGTATCCAAAATTCATCTTTGGAATTCTCAATACTAGAGAACAGGGTACGTTGGGTCGTTGAATCTATTCAAGGCTGAGTTGGACAGATTTTTGATCTCCAAAGAGTCATGGGTTCTGCGTGGCAGGCAAAAGAGTGGTGTCGAGGCCATAGTCACATCAGCTATTACTTATTGAATGGCAGAGCAGGTTCAAGGGGCCAAATGGTCTACTCCTGCTCCTACTGGATGGGCGAGGGAAGCAGCCACGCATTAGAGAAACCTGCATAAAAAGTGACTATTCCTCTGCAGCTGAGGCAGTTCAGACGCAGCCACATTGATATGATTGGTGTCAGGCTTCCAGCTTATCAGCCCGCTCAAGCAACGCAGAGGCATCAAACTGTCACCAAGCGCTCCAAAGCTTTTCACCCCCCCACCACTGGTTGCCTTTTAGTGGACTGCAGAACAGTTGGACGACTGCACACTTTGTACAATCTCCTTGCTAAAACTGGCCATAGAGCAGTCACTGCTGGAGGCACTCACAGCCTCTTGCCATGTCAGCACCCCGGTTTGGACCAGTCAACCCCATTGTTCAAGCTAACAGTGCAGTCTTTCAGCACGTGTTAGGAGAATGCCTGCACCCGAGCTGACAGCACAGCATGCAGTGCAATGGACAAAGCTGCTGCCAATCGATCAGGTGGAATGGGGCAGAAACGAGTGGAGTTTTGGGCAGCCATGCAGCGTACCAATCTCTGGCCATCCGAGTGGTGGCTAGCACTCTCTGGGAACATTAACGGGCATCCACATTTAACCAGGACAGGTTCTTAGTACACTCATGTTAACCACGTGTCTCTCTCTTTCATCCTGCAGGAGTAGTAGTACATCAGGGTCACGGAGCCTGATGGTCTATAGGGAGCAAAGGCGATGGAGGAGAGGGCGACTGAGGCTCCTGGCTGCGCAGAGGCAGGAGCAGCAACTTCAGGAAGAAGGGGCGGCTGAGGCCCCCCTCACATGAAGAGTCACAGTGAGCTGTCATTGGTCAGCACCTAGCGACACCCAGGGTCTACAGACACCGCCTTTCATTTCTGCAGATGACCGACAACCAGCGTTGCCAAAGACTGCACATGTCTGGGAACTGGTTGATCACATCTGCCAGCTACTGCAGGATTTGGCGGCACAGGGACATGGGAGGGCATCCACTTCCAGTGGCCATGAAAGTGACCACAGCGCTCAATTTCCATGCCAGTGGCTCCTTTCAGGGCTCCACAGGTGACCTCTGTGGATCTCTCAAGCCTTCACCCACAAATGTATCTAAGAGGTCATGGATGCCATCTTTGCGAGGGCACACAACCTAGTGCATTTCGCCCAGGACTAGGTCAGCCAGGATACAAGAGCGATTGGATTCGCCCAGATCTCAAGTTTCCCACAAGTGCAGGGTGCAATCGACTGCACTTACTGCGCTCAGATCTCCGTCACAACACGCAACTACATCAACTGCAAGGGGTTCCACTCGCTGAATGTGCAGCTGGTGGGGGGACCACCAGAAATGCATCCTGCAGGTGTGCGCACAGTGTCCAGGGAGTATGCACATTTCCTGCAACCTCAGTCGATCACAGATCCCTGACATCTTCCAGGGTCCACAGAGGCTGCAGGAACGGCTCCTCAGAGATGAGGGCTACCAGCAGAGGCCATGGCTGATGACACTCATGCGGCAGCCTCAGATTGCAGCAGAGCGACAGTATAATGAGGCTCATGCTGCAGGTTGCAACTTGGTGGAGCAGACCATTGGGATGCTGAACATGAGGTTCCGGTGCTTGAACTGGTCTGGTGGAGCCTTGCAATACATTCCGCAGAGGGGGGGTCATGCATCGTCTGCTGCGCCCTTTACAACCCAGCGGTGCAGCAGGGAGGCAAACTGGCTGAGGAGGAGATGGAGGAGCTGGAGGTCTCCTCTGATGAGGATGCTGCCATCGGAGATGAGGGTGAGGAGGTCCTTGGAAGCGACGGTGACTGGGATGAGGCCCTCACACTGGCCAGACGAGGCAGGCACTCGGGAAGCCCTCATGGATGCGAGATTTGTGGAGGATGACAACGACATACAGTGGGGTGACCCCATAAATCCTCACATAGCCTCAGAACGTCTGACTCCTGTTTGGTTGAGGGCAGTTCGCTTGTGCTCTGTGGTCAGGGTCATATCAGAGACGCAGCCATGAAACTTTAGAAGCATCTGATCCTTTGTTTGCCTTCAGCACCTGACTCCTTCAGAAGCACAACATCAGTGGTCACAAATGCTAAAGAGATGGGGACCAGCCCACTTTAAAAAGGTGCTCAGAGAACACACAAACAGACGTAACTTTGTAGTGCTGGCCCACTACATTCTGGCAGCAATGGCAAGCACCGAGGTGGAGGCATCAGTAATGTGTCCAGGGAGTGAGAGGCTGGACCATCATTTTGGTGTGAAGGCTGCACAGAGCACAGGGAAGAGGCCCTGGGCTGAGACACCCGCCTTTATCTTGCGCAGAAAGGTTTCACATCTGAGTGACAAGAACACTGCTCATCAGAACAAGGAACCACAGGTAAGGAGACATTCTTGGGAGTTTATTTATAACAGTGAACAGTATCGACAAGTGATCAACAACCACGCACAGGCTGTGCAAATTACAGCTTCCTGATTGGGCTCAAGTGCAGCTCATTCCTGCCTGTGTGGGAGCTGTTGCTGTGAGCCGGCTGTGGCTGCTGCTAATGGGAGAGGTACACCCCTGCTGCTGCTCTTGCTTTTTCCAACATACTCCTCTCGACTTTTACAAGCTGCTCTGGTTCTGCTGCTCCCCAAGGGATACTAGAAGCCTACTGCTGGTATTGTAGCCAGGGCTGCAGGGGCCTGGAGCCGCAAGGCCTGAGGCTTGAAGAATTGGAGGAGAGAGGTGCTGCAAGACAGGGAGGCCAGGAGGTAAGGGCTTTTCTCATTACATCTGCGGTGGGTGTCTGGACTTTTGTCTGGCGGGGGCTGTGAAGGCAGTGTTGCTTTGTAGGGGGAGGAAGACAGCTACTGAAGGGACTCACGGAGAAGGGGTGCGTGCACGTGTCCATTTAACATCTTGCCCCCACCTCCCCACCTTCAGCACCTGACCCCTTCAGGAGCACAGCATCAGTGGTCACAGATGCTGAAGAGATGTCCAAGTCCAGGTAGCGGGTGCTGCCTGGTGAACAGGGATGGACCTGACTTCCAGCAGTACCGGCTGCCTGGTGAAGACATTGTCCTCCCACTTCAGGAACGGCAGCTAGGCCCCCAACACCCCACTCCATTCCACCCAGCGACACCCACCCACCTTTCCCCTTCTGTACCTCCCTGTCCTTTTTCCTCCTCTTTCTCCTCCCCTTCTGTCTTTACACACAAGGAGGGAGAGGGTAATCCTCCTTTTCCCCCTCCCCCTCTTTCTAAACACTGTTACTACCACCGACAGAGCTCGGGGTGGGTGTGGCTCATCCCCCAATGAGTGCCGCAGGCTCACCGGTAGCCAGGACCTCCGGGGCAGCTGTGGGGGCGGCGCTATCACTAGTGGCAGGCCTGCCAAGACAACCTATGTGGGAGTGACTGCTTTAGTGGCCCTGTCACTGTTCTGCCTCCTGACCAGAGCCATGATGATAAAGAGCTACATTCACCCTGAGATGACCGTAGAAACATGCGTGAAGGCTTTGGCTGGGGTTGTCGACCCCTCGGCCATTGTTGCAGCCTTGCGCACGTACAGGAAGGTGGTGTTCTTCCTGAGGTCCGAGCGGGCGGTGCATATAGGGGTCTCACCGTAGGCGGGACCAGCTGGCGGTGGATCCTCTTGAGGCCATCGTGGGGAGGCACTTCATTCCCGGTGGGCTCCTCCTCCCACACCTTCATCAACTGGGGGAAGTCAGGTCCTGGGTGGCGTCGATCCGGCTCGGTCTCAGGGAGCCCAATCTCTGCCACGTGTACTCCTTCCAGCACCAGGTCTTTGCTCGCCTGGCCCAGGAGGAGTGCACGGAGGGGCTGTTTGATGTCATCTTTGAAGGGCCTGCCCACTGCGTTTTCTGGTCTGTAGACGGCGTGTGGTGCCATGCCTGTGAGGAGGTGGGACACATCTGAAAGAACTACCCCAACTGCACCAATGTCACTCAGGCAGCCGCAGCTGGCACCACTGCTCCTCCCTCCTGCCACCACTCCATCTTCCTCCCTGTAAGGGGAGGTACCGCCGGCGAGGCACGGGGAGAGACCCCGCACCGGAAGAAGGTACGACAGAAGACCTGCCATGCACTGGCTGCCCGCCCCACAAACCCCCATCCCAGCCAACCCTGATCCCCAGACACCCAGGGACATCGGCTCGAGGAGAAAGATATCACCCGGCCCCGACGACGTGTCGCTGCGTGCTCCGAGGCCCGTGTGTGCCTCAGCACCATGTGCTGGGCCCGGCGTTGTTCCTGTGCGGGCTCCCGTGTTTGGCAGTGATGGGGCGCATGACCCCGAGCTGGTGGTCATCCTAAAAAGGATAGAGCAGCCAGAACCCTAGAGGGCAGAGCGCCTGGAGGAGGCAGCGGGGGCCTCGCAGATGGAGGTCTCCCCAGCCCCCAAAGCCTACCCCAGAAAGGACACCATCCCTCGGAGGGGAAAGGGCCTCGTGACTTGTCAGGCCGGATATGTCCCCTCCCCCAGTGAAGAGGCGGTGGCGTCTCCACCCCATAAGTCGTCGTTCTGCCCCCTGGGGGGAACCCAAACCCCCGACCTCTTGCTGCAGTCCACTCAGCAGGGCCCCTCAGGGATTGGTGAGGGTAACGCCCTTGCGGTGGTGCCCCACCCCGACCCACCTTGTACCCCCGAGATGCCATCTGGCCCACCAGGGGACTGCAGCAGTCCCTTCATGACCCAGCGGTTGGGGCCATTGGATAGTGGTGGCGAGGAAGGCCTCCCCGTTCCCTCCTAACCTTCAGCGCTGGGCGCCTCCAATCTGGAGCTTTCTGCAGGCTTGCCAGGCGACCCGGTGCTTTGAGCTGCCGCCGCCCTTTGGCCCATATCCCCAAGAGGAGACCAGAGAGGAACGCTCTGCCCTCGATCCTGGGGGTGGGATAAAGGCAGAGCTGGAACCAACTGGCAGCTCCGAACCAGCCCCCGTCCTCAATACAGGGGAGAGGCTGGAAGCTGGAGGAGACGACCTGGAGGAGGATGGGGTTTCAGTGGTGCCCCCCACTGATTCTCCCCTCATCCCTTTACGGGAGCTCGAGGATTTTTTAGTGAGTAATCACAGTCGCCAAGATAGGGTCCAGTCAGCCCAGGGCCGGTGGCATTCTTTTCCTCCTGTGTTCTGGTCCGCCTGAGGCCCTAAAAGCCCCTGGGCTGGACCAGAACGCTAAGAGGAGGGTCCACACGTTTCTTGCTGGGCTCCTGAAGGAGAGGAAGGGATTAAAATAGTCCTCTCCTTCTTACACTAGGCATGATGATGGTAGCACATGCTTCTGGCATGAAGACTATCGTAGCCAGCCTCAACAACACCACCAGCAGGGATGCACAGCACAGGTTTCAGAACTTCTCGGTCCTCAGGGACTGGAAGCATGTGGTGTGTTTCCTGCAGGAAGCCCATGCCATTCCGGGAGCAAAGCTATGTGGCTCCTGGAGTGGCGAGGTTTTTTGGCGGGGGGGGGTGTCTACATGAGTCACCTAGTCTCCAATTCTGGCAGGGTGGCTATCTTGTTGACCCCACATTTCTAGCCAGAGATCAAGGAACCAGTGCCAGGTGGGTTGCTGCACCTTACTGTGCACTTCAGGGGCGCGGCGCTCCACTTTGAGAATGTGTACGCTCCACTGGGCGCGCAGCAGCAAGCAAGCTTCTTTGAAGTGTCCACTCATCTTGGCTCCATCAATATGGGCAAGTGCAATGTCCTCAGGGTGGGGTGGGGTGGATTTCAACTATACCCTCGAGGCCAGAGACCGTCTTGGTGCCAAGCGCCGCATGCTAGGTGTGAGCAAGTTGAGGGGCCTGGTCAGGTCCTTTGCCTTGGTGGACATTTGGCGACATCTCCATCCTGACTCGTGTTTCCACTTGTCTCGAGTCAGTGCGTCCAGGCGACTGCCTTTACGTTTCCAAGGCGTTCGTGTCCTGGGTTCCATTTGCTTCTGTGAGGCAGGTGCCGCGCTCAGACCACCGTCTGGTGTGGTTGGAACTAGCTAAGTTCTGTGCTCGGACGGATTCATAGACTCCCAAGACGCCTGGGTCTTTTGCGGCCTTGTGGAGTCCATGGACCATGCTTACATAGGGTGTCTTAGGCTGCACTCCCTTTTCAGTTATTTGAAAAACTTTTTACTGTTGTTTTGTTTGCACTTCAGTCCCACGTTCCTGATCTATGGGCACCTGGTGCGGAGAGGGGCCGGGAAAGAGGGCCTCGTGAACCTGTTCCTGGGCCTGGCCAAGTTGGCCATAACAGATCCAGATAGCAGGCAATCAAGGGGGTCGTCTGTTTGCCCTTCTTCCGTGGCTATGTTCGTGGCCGGGTGTCCCTGGAGAGGGAGCACGTGGTGTCTGTCGGCACTGTCAAGACCTTTTGTGCTCGGTGGGCACCATAGGGACTGGGGCTTTCTTTATTGACCCTCTTACAAACATCTAACCAAAATGCGAGTAAGTTTTCTTTGAATTTTGTCCTTGTTTTTGCAGTTTCCCTTTAAGGGGCTGCTTTTACTTTATCCCTGATTTCGCTAATTTATTTTAATTGTTTGACTCAAAAGAGTTACATCTAAACTTTCTTAACCCTGCCGCTAAGTCTTGGTGCTCCCTGGCCATCCACAGTGGAGGTGGAGGCAACCTGCTGACTGCAATGCCCTATGACCTTGGTGGGCATCCTCTAGAGGGCCAAGACTAAAGAGCACTGGCCCACTTACAGGGTCCTGCTGTGTGGCAGTGGCACCCTCCTCAGCTGGAGCTGCTGAGGTCACAGGAAGAGGGAATTCGGATGGGCTGGAGACACCTGGAGTCACCTAATGGATGGCCCTGGGGTGTGCACCTGTTGATCCTCTTCCCTATGGATGCCCGAAGGTCCCAGGCTGACTCCTTGAGGAGAAGGGGGAGCTGCCCGACACCCCTCGTGTACACACTTTTGTTGGCCGACAATGGCATCAGCAATGGAGTTGAGCCTACACAGCGGTGTTGGAGGGGATGGGGCAAGTCGGGTGGCAGAAGAAAGAGAAAGGGATGTGTGCACGTACGTGAGGGGGTCCCATGGGGTCAGTCTGGGTCTTTACAATTTAGTTACTCAGAAATCAGAACAGGTTTTAATTCTTCTAACTTTGTCTGGGTAACTATTGGTATAACCCTGGTGGAACCATTGAAAGTTTGAGATTTAAATCACATTTTCGGATGGTTCCCAGCGCAGCACAATTGTCCAGAAGAAGTGTGTACTTCTGGCAATTGCCGTGGAAACCCTTACCTGGGAGTTTCCTAGAGTGATTTCCCCGGCGCATCTTTGGGGTACTCCCCAAATCCAACGGTGGGGAGCGCAGAAGTTACGGGCCACCCTCTGTTAATTGGTTACTCTCCACCAACACAGGCATAAATTAGTAAGGGTGGACATACGCAATGTTTAAAAATGGTAGGAAATCTGAACAACTTACCATTTGGAAGCAAACTTGGTTGCCAGCCTTGTAACATTTTATTCAACTCTTGGACAAAGGTCAGGTAATAAAGATCAGTGAATATGTTGACCATTCGGTTGTTTTCAAGCAGGAACTATAATAAAGCAGATCAGAAGCAGCAAAATGTGAAATGAAACACCTGATTATCCACACTTTAAAAAATTACAATTTTAACTAACTTTTGCTATGGGGTGGGGTTGGGGGGGAGGAAATTCAATAAATCTATTGAATTTTATATCTATTTAACTTTCTCCTCCTGTATTTACTTCCATTTTAGCTAGGCTGCTCATTTTGTTCTGAAACATTCCCATTACTGGATATTAGTGAGTGAGCAACTAGCTTAGATAGCAAGGTCCTGAGGATTAGTGAGGCATCACACATTTAATTCCTTCATGGGGCAGAGTTTTCAATGTGCACTGCTGCGGGGGAAGCACCACGTAGAAAGCCTGCAATTCTGCTCAAGTTAGTGGCAGGAAATAAGTAGTTGTCTCCAGTTCCCACGGTGATGGGCAAATGTGTTATATTATGTTCCCACTTAATAGAAAATCCAATAAACACTGAAAGGGCTAGATTTTGATTCCATAGATATTTCCCATTAGGCTTTTTAGAAAAAGAAACTTGTATTTTTTATTATATAAAAACAATTTCCACACAATACAGTTGATGGGAAATTCTGATAAAAGTTATTTTATCCAAGTCATCATAAAAATCACACAATGCAGGAGGCAGCCATACAGCCCACCATGCCTGTGCCAGTTCTTTGAAAGAGCTATCTAACACATCCCATTCTCCTGCTCTGTTCCGATAGCCCTGCATTTTTTTCCTTTTAAAGTATATATTCAAGAAACCATGAATTTCAAACACTAAGACAGTTGACTTGTGTCACTAAATGAAAATAGTATCTCAGGCGGCATACATTTTTAAACTCAAACTCTGTTAAAGAAAGCAGATCCCAGACAGTAGTGCGCTGCATGCTGGAACAGGAATACTCAACAATCATGGGTTCAATTCCTAGTCTGCTCATTTCCCAATGATGGAATCTTCTAAATGGCAGCCCACATAAGTGTCAGTGAAAATGGTTTACTCTCTGCTTGGCTATTGCAGCTTTTGAAAGCTAAAGAGTTAACAAAAACACCATTTTGTCCTTTCCTTGCTTTGGGTGCAAAAGCTAATTGTGGAGGGCAAGACAATGGAGAAAAAGAAGGAAGAGCAAGATAAGCAGGGCCCGGAAATTAAATTCGTTTCAAGATGGTAGTCTTGAAAAATTAGAGGTCAGAAGTCATTCTTGTGCAGTCATCTTCAGAATCAAACAGGAACATCTAAACATTCTAGAATTACTGCCAATGACTCTCCAGACAGGCTGCACTTGATTTATTCTTTCATGGAATGTGGGTGTCGCTGGCAAGGGCAGCACCTGTTGCATTTCAGAGGGCAATTAAGAGCTGGTCTAGACTTGCAAATAGGCCGACCATATAAGGATGGCAGATTTCCTCCCCTAAAGGACACTAGTGAACCAGATGGGTTTTAATGACAATCAATTTATAAATTCACAGACACCATTACTAAGACTAGTTTTCAATCCCAGATTGAAATTGAATTCCAACTGAATTTAAATTCCACCGGCTGCCACGGTGGGATTTTAATCCGTGTCCTGAGAACATTAGCCTGAACCTCTGAATTACTAGTCTAGTGACATTACCACTGCACCAGCATCGCCCCCACCCCGCCTAAATTGTTATAGATATAAATCAGTTACTGGATTTAGAGATGAGCTGATGTGGGTGAAGCTGGAAGCATGCAGTTATGATGTTGATGGGTATACAAGGTGGGAGCAGTTCAGGCCAAATAAGATGCCAACATTGCTAACAGTCTACTTTCACCCGAGACAAAGGCCGGGAAGGCAGGCTGGAGGAAGTGATGAGAGTACAGAGATGGTGATAGGGCCAAAGACAAAGACTTCAGTCTTCCCAATTTAACTGGAGGAAATTGCAGCTCAGCCAAGATCGCACATCTGACTACACAGTAAAACATCCAAACATACGAGCTAGGAGCAGGAGTACGCCACTTGGCCTCTCCAGCCTGCTCCGCCACTTAATAAGATCACAGTTGACCTGGCTGTAATCTCAACCCTACATTCCCACTTACCCCTGAATCTATCAATCACTGCCTTAAAAATATTTAAAGGCTTTGCTTCCACTGCCTTTTGAGGAAGGAGTTCCAAAGACTCATGACCCTACAAGAAAAAATAATTCTCCTCACGTCTGCCTTAAACAGTCAACCTCTTATTTTTAAATAATGACCCAACACAAAGGTATCTAAGCCTTTCTCTTTGCAGGCTGCGTAGGTACATACCACGGAGCCTTAAATGGTCACAGAGTTTAAATCCAAGGATCATTTGTATACACCTCTGGTTGCTGTTATTAACAGATTTAAATTTAAGGATTAACCATCAAGTGAGTAGCTTTAAGAAAAGCCCTTTCCACAACCCCAGGCCCACAAAATTAAAAAAAAAAGATTAAAAAATATAAAAGCAAACAGTACTGAGCTCCATGAGCTCAGAGGCTTAAGGCTGAACACTATCACAATAGTATACACTGCACTAAGCTATTGGTAAGACTTTTGTCTGTAGCTTAAAACATTAGCCTGCAAGCACGCTTAGATTTTACAAGTAATAATTAACAAACTGAAGATGCATATTTGCATCCACATAAACAACCAACAAAGAATAATTTCACTGATTAGAGGCTGAGGATGCTTTTGATGGGAAATACAAGTGTCATTAAAAATGACAACAGTATCAATGTTTTCATTTTAGTGAAATATTAATATACGTTCGTCAAATGTTTATCCACAAGCTCCAGGGGCCAGTAGTCTGTTTGAATCTTCATTGCTGTCTCCCCCCACTTTTCTGAATAAAATTGCTTCCAATTTCAAAATAACAACTACATTCAGAACATTTATACACCAGTGTTTGACCGAAGCTGACCTAAGAGCTGGTGATGTTTCCTTTTGGTGAGAATCAGAAACTGCTTCCCACAAGAAAGTAAATGCAGTCATGTGTTCTGCATACTTTAATAGCCCAAAGCATTCATCGAGCCAGAGAAAAAGCACATCATGTGCATTGCCTAGTTCCTGACAGAGACAATTAAAAAAATGCAAATAAAGGAAATAAACTGCAGATTCACTGGCAACCAAAAAATAAAAAAGGCTGTTTACAAATGCTGGGGAAAGGGGACTACTGCGAGTTTCTAGCATTTGCATTTTTATTTCCTACCCCTGTTGTGCCAGTTACATATGTGAAAGCTGCGGTATTTTCAGTATTTGCTCTTGGACACCCCTACAGTCCTTGCATCAGAACATCACCTCTTCACATTCTTCCTGAACCTCCGCCCACCACCCTCCCCACCGCCTTTGGTTTGTAGCTTAAAAAAATGCTTGGAAGCCAGCTCTCAGGACTCCACCTGTGTCGCTTTCAAAATGGTTATGATGTATTTGGGGTGCCACTAAGAGCGCTGGCAGTATTACACACAGCTCCGGCTAGTGAGAAAGGGACTTCACACTTGTTTTCTGACTCGACCCGTTCGTTCCTAGGACTACTTCCCCACTCACCTCAGTCTTTTTCCTACAACATACAGGCTTTTAAAGCCCAAGCTTAGAGAACAATCGTTTATTTGCACACAATCAAAATAGAGATTGATCAAAGATCACGATCATCACCGATAATAGTTTGCGTCACAAACAGGGGCCGAATCACATAAATGCATTAACTACTTTGTCAGGAATTATTCTAGGATAAGGTAAAAGTACCAATCCGCTGGTTAGTAAATTTTTTACACAACAGCCCATTTATTCAGCATATTTCTACCATTTTTAGACATGCATTTGTTCACTACTTATCCTAAGAAAGTGGAGGGGGGGGGAGCTTCCTCTTTAACCTCTGCACTTGGATCTTAACCCTCTCCCAAAAAAAGGATGGAAATTTTTAAAATACGTAATTTCCAAAGAAAAAAAAATCTAGCACTGAAAACCTGCATTGAGTGTGCAAATCCAGGAACAATGTGCTTGAACTGAGATTCATACATTAAATATGCTCAGATCAGGAATTCTGTCCAATGGAATGCTGGTAGCCTATACTTAGATCAGACGTGTTTACCCTGACTCAAGTGTCCTAATGGTTTAGCCACCCATCAATCTGAGTCTTATAATATCTGTGGTCTTATGGCCATTTTTAACAGCTCTCAGTTGCTTCATTGCCTCTGGCTTCAGAGCAAAGTCCTTGCAAACTAGTAAAGGAATCAATTCAAAAGAATGTAAGGAGCACGTATGCTATTTTCCAATGTAATAAACTCTAATATTAATTGATGAATATTCAAATACAGGTAAAACATATCAGGTTTCAGTTTGAAAACCTAAAGAGTCAGGTTTTTGGTGCTGGGGAAGGGTCAGAGAAGGAGACTGTAATGTGTATATTTCAACAGAGGATGCTTGTGCGATACTCGCAGTCGTCTTAGTGGTACTTGAGAATCACAATACTTGGTCTAAACATGTCACTGGCAAAACTTATAAACTGGTAATTAAGAACACTTGATTTCAATTCAGAATTTCTATTTCCACCACATTTTCAGACAGTGCATTCCAGATCATAACTTGGTGCGTCAAAAATATTCCTTCCTCATTTTCCCCTTGGATATTTTGACCATTACCTTAAACCTGTTATCTCTTGTTACTGAGCCTCTGCCAGTGAAAAATGTTTATCCCTATCCACTAATCAAAACCACTCATTTTTGAACACCTTGGTTAAAAAAAAATCCCCCCTCCACCATGCTCCAAGGGGAACAATTCCAACTTCTATAGTCTCCATAAGTTGAAGACCCTCATTCCTGATATCATTCTGGTAAATCTCCTCTGTATCCTCTCAGAAGACCTGAAAATCCTTCCAAATTTGTGGTACCTAGAATTAGACACAATAATCTAACCAGAGTTTTATCATGGAAGAGAATAATTCGTAACCCAAAAAATGGGAAGAGACAGAAGTCAATGGTAATGAGAGGGCAGAATCAAGAAATTTGAAGGTAATGAGAAAAAGTGCAATAAGGGCAAAAAATGCTGAAAAAACTCAGGAGGTCTGGCAGCACATGGAGACGGAAACAGAATTAATGCTTTGAGTCCATATGACCCCTTCAGAGTTGTGACTGTGCAGTTGGAGTCTACAATTTTTCTTTTTTTAAAGCTTACTTTTGTTAGCTTCATTTTTGCAAAGTTTTCTCACCTTTTTATACAAATGCTTTACTGAAGCTTGATTCCACAGGTGCGAGACACCCGCACATCCTGCTCAAACTTCCGAAGAGCACCTCAGGCTGCATCAGGATGGTAAATTTCCATTTTTCACTTTATTTATCCTATAGCCTCCAAGTGAGACTGAAAACTTAGTTTTTATCCCAGTTTGGTACTAAGGGATCCCCACTGCCCTCTAATGTCATAAATGGTCAAATAACCCCTAACTGACTAAAGTTACACAAAACGAAATGTCCTTTGTGCCATGGGTAGAACTGGACCACAGTAAGACATCACGTTCATCTGAGAGGCCAGAAACTGCTAGCAAACAGATTTCATTTTATATTGTGCTCACAAGTCCAAATTTTAAAACGACTGAAGTACTGGAGTAACAGTTAATAGGTGCCCCTGCAATAAAAGCAAGTGTTCCAACAACACCTATTCATATTCCAGGAAAATTGTGAAAAACACTGAAATTCAAAAAAAAAACAAGAAATACATCAATGCTCACATTTGTAACAAAGGCCGCCTTTCAATTTAGGGTTCAAATTAAAGTAACCTCCTTCTTGGCTCAGCAAAAACTGCTCGAGTTATGAAACCTATGATAGTTCACAATTCAAAATTACATTTGATTATGCTTGCAGCAGCAAACAGGCCACTGCTCCCTCTAGTGGAGGAGCAGCATAAAAGCGGAAAGAGGAAAGCAAAACAAAAAACCAACGCAAAAAAGTTTCAAACAAATTAGTGTCAAAAACCATGAAGAACACTCCTTTCATTTTCTAGGTGCTGTTTGATACGATCCACCAGTCTTTGGGATGTACTGCTGTGATGCTAGGTACGTAGGGCATATTATTCTCCATGGCACGCTTCTACCAGAGCCCACTTGCCAACCAATCAGCACTCCCTTTGAAGTGTAAATTGTTGCTCCCTTTACATTTGGTATTCTTGCGAATGTCCTGATGAGTGCAAGACGAAAAGCTTCGACGTCTTTTTCAGCAATACTGAACCTGAACCAAAGTTCTTCTGATTTTGACCGAGTGATGTGTATAAGCAATAAGCTATCAATTATAGAAACAGATTCACAGCACAGAAGTTGGCCCATCATGTGCAAGACAATTGATAAGGGTGTCCAGCCTAATCCCTCCTTCCAGCTCTAGTTCTATAGCCCTGTAGGTTACACCACCTCAATTGCATATCCTAGTGATTTTTGAAGGCAAATGAAAGTTTCTGCCTCCACCAGCCTTTTAGGCAGTGAGTTCCAGGTCTCCACCACTTTCTGGATGAAAGAATTACTCAACTCCCCTCTAATCCTTCTACCAATTACTTTAAATCTACGCCCCCTGGGTTATTAATTCCACCCACCCTTCTGCAAACAGAAATAGTCCTTGCAATCCACTTTTATCACGACTCCTCAATTTTATACACCTTTACTAAATCTCCTCACACCCTCCTCTGTTCCAAAGAAATTAACCCCAGCCCATCCAATCTTTCCTCATAACTAAAATTCTCCATCCATAGCAACACCCTCATATATGTCTTCTTTGCCCTCTCTAATGTGACTCACATCCATCCCTGTGATCAGAACTGTAATGCTATGGTCTATGTTTTATAAGTTCTAGCATAACCTCCCTGCTCTTTGATGCTAGGCTTAGGCCAAGAAAGGAAAGTATCCCAAATGCCATCTTGACCACCTTTTTCTATCTGAACTTCTATCTTCAGGGACCAGTAGACCAAGGTCCCTCTGTTCCTTCAGTAACTCCCTCCTTTACAGTGGAAAGTGAATGGGAAGTTCTTTTGTGACTCTCCCTCCCCCATCACAATCAACAAAACAATACGACTTAGATCAGCAATCCCCTGTACAAGGAGACGTAGGCAAAAAGCTGGCATTCTGGCACTCTTAGATATACTGCACAACAAAATTAACATGCAGATTCAGCTCATATAAATCAAATTTATAAACAAACCTGTTGAATCCCAAGACACAAGTAGTAAACACTATCCGGCTCATATCGCTCCCCATTGGGCCTCTGTACTTCTTTAACAAATTGGGCCAGCCCGTAGTTTAGTTCTGCAGCAGTGCAGGATAAAATATCCTCTTTAATCCTCATCGGTTTAGCTGATGGGGTGGAACAAAATATTTTTAAGGTTAAATGGAGCAAACAAGTCGTTCCCACAAAGTTAGGACGATAAAAGATAGCATCCAAGTATATGCTCCTTGCACTGTTCGTGACCGCCCCCCCCCCACTCCCCACTCTCCCTATGAAGGTTGGTTTTGAATCCCTACTGGGCTACTGATGCAAGAGAGTCTCAGATATATGGTTTTCACAGAAAAATACATGGAATTACAGAATTCAATCCAATGCAAAACCTCTACCCTCCCCCCAACCCAAAACATCAGTTAAAAAATCCCAAAAAAGTTACACAAGGAAACAGGAGTCAAACTTCTACAGTTAGAATAAAGCAATGGCTCTCTGCAAAAGCATCAATGCCAAGTGCCTGGTGGAGCATCTCAGTTGAATCTCATCCTGTTATACCAGTTGTATTCAAGAAACTCTCAAATCTCACTGTTCTGTGGGTTTTACCTGCTGTTGAGTAAAACAGCTTACAATTCAAACCAAAACTCACCTAGTGTCAACTTCATCCATCATCAGGGTATTAGGTGGCTTAAAGGAGTGATAAACACCATTGAGCATTGAAAAAAATATCTACGGTAGTTACAAATTTTTAACAGCCAGCCATGTGAAAACAGTAGGTGAAAGATGAGAGCAAAAGCTGGGCATTCTGCAACAAGTGGTTCATCTCATGTCCCCTCAAAGTTTCTCCACCATCTACTAGATGGCTCAAGGCAGGAGTGAGATGGAACATACCCTACCTGCCTAGATGCAACAATTTTTCTTATTCATTCATGGGATGTGCGCGTTGCTGGCTAGGCAGGCATTTATTGCCCATCCCTTATTGCCCTCGAGAAGGTGGTGGTGAGCTGCCTTCTTGAACTGCTGCAGTCCATGTGGTGTTAGGGACGGAGTTCCAGGATTTTGACCCAGCGACAGTGAAGGAATGGCGATATGTTTCCAAGTCAGAATTGAGTGATTTGGAGGGGAACATCCAAGTGGTGGTGTTCCCATCTATCTGCTGCCCTTGTCCTTTGAGATGGTAGCAGTCGTGGGTTTGGAAGGTACTGTCGAAGGAGCCTTGGTGAGTTCCTTCAGTGCATCTTGTAGATGGTACACACCGTTGCCACCATGCGTCAGTGGTGGAGGGAGTGAATATTTGTGGATGTGGTGCCAATCAAGCGGGCTGCTTTGTCTTGGATGGTGTCAAGCTTCTTGAGCGTTGTGGGAGCTGCACTCATCCAGGCAAGTGGAGAGTGTTCCATCACACTCCTGACCAGAGCCTTGTGGATGCTAGACAGGCTTTGGGGAGTCAGGAGGTGAGTTACTTGCCACAAGCTTCCACACGTTTGACCTGCACTTGTAGCCACAGTATTTATATGGCTGGTCCAGTTCAGTTTCTGGTCAATGGTAACCCCTCCCGGATGTTGATTGATCGTGGGGGGATTCAGCTCTGGTAAGGCCGTTGAATGCCATGACAGATGGTTATGAATTCTCCAACAAGAGAATATAGAGTTTATCTTGACTATATCGCCTACCATTAGGATCTCTATCATGGAAAGTAAAAGCAGTATTACTGTAGGACATACTCTTGATTTGAACGTAATCACCATTACCACAGGTCAATATCGTGGAAATTTCTACTTAATACCATTGTGGTAGCATCATCACTACAAGATTGCTACGGCTCAACACCACCACCTCAGAGAAACCAGGGATGGGCAATAAATGTCACAACCATGTACATTTGGATAACAAATCCTCAAAAAACAAGTGCCAGGAAGGAGAGCAGTGGGATATTTCACAAAATACTACACACGTACTTTTCCTCCCCACTGCAAAATACACAATTCATGTTGTGGAAGTGCTTTCACTCAAGAAAGAATAAGTATCTGAAAACAAATTTTGAAAAATGATTACATACCATTAAACCTCTATTCTTCAAAAATGTTTTAGCAGTTGTCTTTTTCTCCCCAATTTTCTTCTCTCCTCAAAGCAGTGACCAGGGTGCCATAGGTGATGGAAGCCTTGCTACCTCAAGTCTCCGGTCTTAAGTTATGAACCAGGACAGGGATTGTCAAACTATTCAACTGTATAGGACATTACAGCCTCAAAGCTGAACATTGTTCACAGTAGTTATTGCTAGTTGATTTTTTTTTTAAGTGTAAAACTCAGTTTAATAGAGGATTTTTACCAAGTGACGCACACAAAATATTTTTTTTGAAAACTGGGATTTTTTAAAAGTCTTGTCAAGACAATAGATGCTGGTCTCCACATTTTCAGCACTAAGCATCAGCAATTACCCCCAGGTCAACTGTAAAAGTGAACATCCCGACCTCAGGAAGCCATTCCCTACTGTACCTATGACATTATTCCATTTACCAAAAAAGCTGACCTGTGGCACTCTGATTGAGATTTCCAATTCAATACCAACTAGCGTCACAATGGGGAAAAGTTTTGCACTGTGGCCGACATTCATTTCAGAACAGATGAAGGTGTTTTTTTTAAAAAAAAAACAAAGTACTCCAGGACTGCTTTTCTGCAGTACAGAACTGAGAGAGTTCTGGGTGCAGGGTTTTGGCTAGTGGTTATCTGGCTCAGACTATTAGAGAAGTGGAATAAAAGGTGCACACCGATCCAATCAACAGGAAATAAAACAAAGGCCTACACTTACGTCCAAACCTGAGCTCTTCACTTTTACTGGTATCGCCACTGGCATATTTAGCCTGGAGCCAGGACTTCCAGGCATTGACTCCATACGAGTAATTTAATCCAGTACAGCACTGTTGGCTAGCAAGAGAATCACGTGAACAACTTTCTGAAAGCATGAGCCGCTTCTGACCCTGCAAGGCATCAAACAAAAATAAAGTCAACACTAAAATTATGTTTTTCTTTATGGCAGAGTGAACAGATTTTGCCGCATTTCCCTGAAAACCTCTTGGAATTGTCCCATTCCTCTTTGCTCCACTTAATTCACAGAATCTAAGCTTCCTTTTATTTTTAAATTAGGGACATTTTTTTTTTAAATTTCAAAAACCTGTTACACAAAAGCAATCATGCATATTGGGGTACAATTTCACAACTTTTTGCCCCTTTATGTACCTCATCTAAGCGGTCATTCTTCATGCTGTGAAGCCAAGTAGCTGGTGGCATGGATCAATTTTTTGAATGAACGAAGTCCAGGACAAATTTAATTCTGTCCCCACAATATGTTTACGCACATCCACTTTCTAACAGGGGGCAACGTATAAAAGTCAGCAGCAGCCACATTCACATATTTTCTCTCTCTCCAACTCATATTTCTAATCATATTACCAATGCAGCCGAACAGCCAACTCACTACAGATGAGGTCAAACATTCCTAATTTCTGTTTCTGAGTGCCACATTGGCATTTACCAACAATTTCTAGTGGTACTGGGGCTTTTTTATAAACCCATGTGATACTGTTCTAACAGTCATGCAACTCTGCTGGATAGATACACAAACTCAAAGAAATCGCACCCTTCTGACAGCTCGTGGGATTTCAGATTCTTGTTGTTCTTCATCTGTTGTCACAAGCCCACAGTCAAACAGAAAGTCAACACCCGAGTTAAGCTCCAATGGGGCTGGAAAATAAAAGAAATGTAATTTTAAAACGTATATATATAAAAAAAATTAAAATTCCCAAACAAGTTATTACAGCAAAGTCTTGGGAAAATATGAAAAATATCAGCCATTTTGGCTTTCTGATGAGAATATAAATCTTTAGATCACAGGAATTACTACAACATAGTAAAAGCCATTTAATCAGGTCATCTCCATGGAAAACAATTTTTCAATGAACTGACTGTCACATGCTTGTAGGATAGCCAAGTCTCATGTGGTTTCCACTGTTTACCCTTGTTCCTTCTTGTCTACCTTATGATAACAACCTGAATCATAGCCATTGAGAAAAGTCAACAGAACAATTTCTATTGGCTTGAACACTGTTACTTTATACGGAAGACAGGTAGTCAGATCCTAGGTCAACTTTTCTTCTTTCACTCTCTATACAATAGAGAATAAATGCAATGATTCACAAATGCATTTAGACCTGCAAGTCAGTGAGACCCCGCCAAATTTCATAATACATAAAAAGGGAGAAAACTGCAGAAATGCTCCCTGGACTCCAATTCTGCTCAATTTTGAATGTCAAATTAGCAATGTTTTCAAATTTGCATTGCAAAAATATGATTAGCAATTAAAAAAGTTAAGTTTACAATACACTGTAATTCACAATGTCATAGCTTCAAAGCAACATGAATATACCAGCAGCCACTTATACTTACTTTTGGGGAAGTCTGCTTCCAAATCCTGCCCCGGTTCATCCAAGACATTAGCCATCTTAACTGCCATGGCCAAAACATCATCTCTGGCAGGTCCAAATAAGTCACAGTCTTCCAAGAGCCCATCAGCACTCTGATTGCTAGCAAGATCTGTTCAGGCAAGGAAGAAATAACTCTGTCTTATTGCATATTAAAAAGATAATGAATAATTTAAAAGGCTGGTAGGGGGGCAGGGGGAGGAGGATGTTGGATGTTGGGGGCAGAAAAAAGGAGAATGCAATAACTGATCAACACTAATAACACTTGGCCAGTAAATGTATGTAGACTTAAAAGAAGAAAACTGACGTTAAGTGTAATTTTTGCTCAGCTGTCAGCACTTTCATCTAGGAGTCAGAAGGGTTGGGTTCAAGTTGTTAATCGTATATTAATTATGTTTAATTGTATGCAAGTAGTGGCTTGTTACTGGGGATTCACTTGCACTCTTATAAATACGAACAAGCTGAAACAGGGGATCTGGGGTGAGGATCTGCAATATTTTGAAAAAGGGTACCTATGTAGACAAGAGTTTATGAAAGTGTATAAAGATTGGCTCCAGTCCTATCCTTCACCACAGGGCTTTTTGGAACAAAGCTTAAGCGCCACTTCAGGGCAGCATGAAATATAGACTGACATCAGTTCTGTAATGAGGCACTATTGCACTGCTGAAAGTACTATGGGCAAAATCTTGCCCTTGGCATGCGGGATTGGCGGGGGCGGTTGGTAACCCGACTGCTGTCCGTGATCGGCAGCGCACCGCGATTTTACACGGGCGGGCCGTGATATGTGAGCGGCAGCGCTGAGCACTGCCTGTGTGGGGTGGAAGAGGGCGAGCAGGCCTAGCGCAGAAGAGTGCTGAATAATCTCCCTGAGGGACAGAGCCGCCTCAGGGGGATGAAGAATATATTGAACAAATTATTGAACATCAGAAATATTTAATACGACATATTCCCTCATGTGACTGTCAGATGAGCAGGGGCATGTTTTTAATTAAAAAATAAAGTTTTTATTTTATTTGTATTTGCTTTTGCAAACCTCATCCCAACCATGAATGAAGTTTCCAAAAAATGCAAAGGCCGCTTGGCCTTTTCACCTGCCCGCCAATCTTTAGGTTGAACGGGCATGATAAATTAAACTCAATTGGTTACTTAATGGCCTTAACAGGCCTTTTAATTGTTGGAGGGTGTGCTGCTGGCTCTGGTGCTTGCCCGCCGACCAAACTATCATGCGACTGCGCATTGACGTCGGCACATTTGGCCGATCGCAATGTTGAACAGAGCTGGAAGTTTTAGATCCCAAGACGTGATCTAAAGGGTAGCATGGAGTTCTATTGTTCGTCAGAAGCCAACAACAAATGCAATGCTGCAAACAAGTGAATAAAAACAAAACAGGACACCATTTGCCACCTCCTTTCTGTTTTGCTTATCCAATTATTTTCTGAATTAGAACCATGATCAATATTCATCATGCTGCACATCAAAGTTTATTAAACCAATAAGAGTATCAGACCATTGCAGAGGTTCAGTGAGGAGCAGGAGACTTCAAAATCTGATAAACAGGTTAGAGAAACTAGGACAAGCTTTGGAATATAGTCTTTTGAAACCACGAGAAAAATTATGATCAGATACAGAGTAGGTGCACATTATATCAAAAGCCATACTGGGGAAAACTACAATATCGTTAGTGTATGAAGGTCAATATTTTGACAAATATGGTTTAATGAAGGATCCAGATCTTCATCAAAACAGATTTAAGAACAGCATGGAAAGAAAAACGACCAGAATAAAAACGAAACTTGCCGCAGAGATCTGATGAAGCCTTCTCCATTTCCTCGGCCTCTGCTATCATCTCTGCCATGGCGAGTATATCAGCTTCAAACGGGTTTGAAGGAATTTTGACCTTCAGTTCCTCTATTGTCTCTACTATCTTATCAGCACTGTCTAAAGTGGTAGGAAGGAACATCGGAATAGGAACCTATTTTGCAAATCACATGACAGCTTGTTACAAAGGTAAAATGCTTCATTTCAAGTCTCACTTACAAACATTTCTGTACATGCCAGTAACTGGGAAATATTTGTTTTACCTTTCTTTACTCTTGAATGCTGTAAAATCCATCCATCCATTCCAAATAATCCCTCACATCTGAAAATTATTTTTCCTACAAACCATAGCTATACCTCACGTCTCCCAATGCTTCTCCAATAGTTAGATGCTGTATCCCCAAATCCTACTTTTCTCCAAGTTCAGCTTAATGGCATGTCTCTTGACCGTGCGCCCCAAAAATCCAGCCTCATGCTATGGCCCCCAACCCTCTCCTTCCATCTAAAATCCTGCAAGACCTGATAGTAGCCCAATCCTCCTTGAAAACCGTTCCAGAAACTGTAGTCAATCAACCCCCTCTATCAAAACCTATATAAAGCAACTGCTCTAATCATACTCCTTCTCAAACTTATATGACATGCCCTCTCACCACTCAAAATTTCTCTACAAATGAGTTTTGCTGCAGTATTTAACCTTGACTGTCATTTTCTTTTAATAATTCAAAATATGTGTTATGGAATATGACAGCTGTCATATTATAGGAATTATAGAAATGTACACAACAGAAACAGATGACTTGATCATCAACAGGTAATTCCACCACAGGAAGTGTCATAAGCAAGCCTGATCCAGTTCTCACCAAATGTCTACACGTGCATACTTTCCAGCAGAGATTCCCAGATGCGCTTCAGGAGCAGGAATCAGAAGCGGGAATTCCCTTCCCTTTCCCCTATTCCTATCCTGTCAGCACTTCACTGTTGAGTCTGTCCAATGAAAAATGACGCTCAACAAAGTTACAAGAGGACAGTCAATGCTTTCAAGAGACAAATGATGGGGAGAAAGTTAGAAATGAAATAAACACTTGCACCCAATTGACTGCAGTGTTTCCACCTCCTTCCATCTCCCCAAACTTTTACAAATTCAGCAGCTGAAAAGTAATTTCTCTCAGGTTTTAAAAAAGCTTGCAAAATTAAATCATAGCCATCAGAACCAATTTGAACCAATAAGAAATAGGATAGTCTGACCATTTGCATGCTTTCTATATCACACTCAAGCTTAAAAATGTAGCTCTAAAATAAAAATTAAAAATTGCATATATTCTTTCAATGATATGTACCTTGCAAATTACGATATTTGACTTACAGATTCTTGTGAAGTATAAGTTACAAAAGCAGTGAAACTTACCGGGATTGGCATAGAGAAAGGCACTGGTGTGTTCTGACAATACATATGCAAAGGCACTGGTATGAAGACTGGCACAGGGATGGGCACCACAATCAGTTGTGGCTTCCATTCCTCCTCTGAAACAGAAAATTAACACAATTAACAAAAAACGTTCAAGTATAGTAATTTAATTGCAGATTTAGAAAAATCACTAACTTCTTAGAATTACTGGGAAATGTTTTAATGCTTTTTAAAAACCTTAAATCAAACTATTTTCTAATGAAGGAATCCACCAAGAACTTCTCATTTCTCCAAATAAGGAGGTCTTAAACGCCTTGAACTACTGGAAGTTAGATAGTACCTCAGTCTGAAAGAGCAAGACCTTGAACCAAATATTGCTACAAGCACTCCTCCTCCTAGAAGCCCCCTTCCAAATGAATTGGTAGGCCATTTCATAGGACATTAAACATTAACCACCGTGTCGGAGTGGAGTCAAAAATAGCTAACAAAATGAGGATGGCAGGTTTTTCTTTAAATGATATGAGTGAATCAGTGCTTTTTTCTAAGACAATCAGCAACATCATGATGACTTTTAAATAATAAGCTGGAATTGGTAAAGATTTATTTTTAAACTGAACTCATATTTTAAAGTTACCATGGCAAGATTTGAATTCTTTCTGGGTTACTCGTCTGACAACATCACCTACACATTATCATACCCTTGATGTGGACCTGTCAGTTTCAGTGATGGGCGGTTAAGCCAGTTGTGTGACAGATATGCTCAAGATTGGACTTCTTGGACTTTGAGAGCGCAAAGATGCAGGCCATACCAAAATCAACGACCAGGAAGAGTTTACAGATTCCAGGTATTAATCACTTCTAAATAACTATTGTATCAGAGTGCATACTCAACATTAACCTTCTGAACTCCATCTACATCCAAGATACTATCTTTAGCGTTCTTTCACATCTGTCTTCATTGGCTATTAGTAACAACACATAGCAAAGAGGAAACTCTTTCGAGTTACCAACAGTCACAGATTGCAACTTCTTTCGAGTACAATCACAGTTCTTGGTTTTCCGGGAGTGGGACATGAACCCACAACCCTCTGATTCAAAAGCGAGGGTGCTATGAACTGAGCCACAGCTGAGGAAGGGGAAGCTGACAATGACAACTGTGTAATCTAAATATCCTCAGCATGACGAGCAATTTAAGTGTTGATCAAAGGTCTTCAGTTTCTCTACAGCCTTTTAAACAAATTTGACAAATAACAAGAAAGACACAGCAGGATCATCAATCAGCTATGCATTGCTCCCATTAACAGTGCTTCTCTTCATCCTAATCGTTTACCTGTTTGACATCCTTTGGACTTCATTTCAGGTTTACAGGAGATGCCCTTATTCTGAGTCAAGGGTTTACACAGTACAGCCTTATTCTTCAGTGTCACAGGAGGTGGGGATGGCGGTGAAGGTGGCGGCGGCGGTGGAGGTGGTGGCTGTTTTGATGATCGAGTCTGTACAGATGCCTAATAAGAAACATTTTAAAATTAGAAACATACAGGACAGTTATCACATTATTGGAAGAATTGAATCTTGAACAAACTATTTTAGCCCAAGTGGATTAATGCATGTGAAACTGCATCATACAGACAACCAAGTTTCCAAGTTGAATTCTTGGTCTGTGATGAGACAGCCAATCTCAGTCAGGGTGGAGTGGGCCCACAACAAGAGGCCTCCCTTACTCCACACAAATCACAGCCATAGTTCTGTTCTAAAATACTATCCAGTGATTCATGCTTATGAGTATCTGTAGGGTCATCGGACAGGACAAAAGAATCAGGTAGGAGCTATGCTGCACTATCCCACCCCCCACCCCAACACTAATTGTCCAAGTTTACACATGAACAACAGTCAGTGGTGAGATACAGCACAACTCGATCACAAGACTGAACTCCAGGATGAGTTAGTAGGGGTAAAATGGGAAAAAAGTGGGAAAAGTACATTAGATGATGGAATGCCTTCTTCAAAGAATGTGTGAAATGTCACTGGAAGCTATGTGAACCAAATCACATGGCGATGATTGAAAACACCATATTCAACATTCTGAGTCCCACTCTAGGATTTTTCCTACCCTTTAACAAAATTAGGATTTGGTGGTTCTTTGAAACCATCAACCCACAATCTCAAAGCTCTGCAATAAGTAACATGCTGTATCTCGTTTCCTGCCTCGCCACCCAAAGTACTGCTCCACTTTCAGGGCTAAACCATCAATGATTATTTTATAGTTAATCGTGGTTTGCAGCAGCTGGCCCAATTTCATAACTGAAACATGCACCTATTTTATCTATAGCCATCCTACCTACAGCTGTGTGTGAGAAATATTAAGTTGTTACTGAGCTTTTCCCCTTTTTGATTTTTATCTTCTTGATGGAAAGAGCCTCAAACTCATCAAATCCAGCTTCAATCCTTTCCACAAGACCCGTAAACTATGATCCCATTCAACACAGTAGACAGAAGAGGACCAGAAACCCCCTCCCCCGTCTGTTATCTCTCCAGTTTTTCACTTTCACAAAAGGGCAACAAAACAAATGTTCAGAAGGAATATAGGTCTTGAAAAAAGGACTCAAAGTGCAAACCGCAAACAAATGCAGGAAAAGGAAGGTACTCTGTGATTAAGTACCTGTGAATATTTGTATATACTCACAGAATTACCTTCCATTCCATTGAAAATAATATTTCTGAGTATTAATACAGTGTGAGACTAAGATTTTCAGTTCAATGCCATCTTCCACTTCCCAGGATAGTGCTTATGTGCAAGAGACTCCCAATAAAAGCAGTTAATGCTTTACAAACTGAAATACGAACAAAATATGCTTAAATACACAGTTCTGATGAAGAGTCAAATCTGAAACTTTACCTATTTTTCTCTTTCAGATGTTGAATGGCCTGCTGTACGTTTCCAGCATTTTTTTTGTTTTTATTTCAGATATTCAGCATTCACACTGCTTTTTACCAATGCTTTGCTGATTAACTCCTTAATAAATAAAAGTTATATAAAATAAATGGTTAATAATGGGTTTGAAGGTAGGATAAGCACAAAGATAAATCAAATGCTCCATGGAACAGAGTGTTTCTTGCAGTGGTGGGAGTCTGGAGGGCGGCTGACTACTTATGAACGAGTAATACAAATACAAGGTAGAAACTGTGGAGTTTTGTTCAACTATCATTGGAGACCATACGATATTTTGCAGAACTTTCCCTCATTACAATGGTGGCATGGAATCCATCACAGGACAGATTGTACAAGAGTCTGTGGAGGAAGTGAGCTTGATAAGCCATAGAGCCTTTTCCTGTTCAATGCTTTCTTACATTTGTTTGTATCCAATATGATTATGTATCCATTACACAAAACCAGAAACAAAATTTCACAGTCTGCAGAATTACACAAAGCAAAAACAAAAATAAAGGATTAAGACTTAGGTGATTTAAAAATGATAAAATTGCAATTTCCTGACCTTTGATGACATGTTCGATATGCCTGAAGTGTACAAAGTGCATCCAATTTCCATGGCAACTTTTCTCTAATTCAGGAACTTTTGTCTTTAAAGTTATGAATGGAATATGGATGCACTTACCTCAGACATTCAGAGTTCAATCTCTCAACTGTTCAGCTAGCACCAGGAGCATGGGAGGAAACACACTGAATGTGGAGTTAAAATGGTTTAAAAAAAAACACTTCAATCCACTCCTGTGGTAGGTGGAAGATCATTCAAAACAAAAAACTTTACTTACTTCAAATTGCGTGGGAGAGGGAGTCGGAGAGGGAGTCGGAGACGTCGCATTCTTAGACTCCTGCGCCTCATCTGCAAACAAAAGACACAGATTGTTTGAAACAAACTGAGCCGATGTTTGTGACTGTGCACGTTCGAGAGTGTGCACATTTGTGGATGTGCATGTTTACAAAACCTCAGCAAGTTGCTTTTTTTTTCCAAAACTCATCCACATAAATAATGTGGAAGTCATTTGAGGTCACTACTGCACATCTCTGTACTTGCACTAGTTTGCGCGAGTCGTGCGACATTTGCACGGCATACTACCAACCACAGTTTCTGGGACAAAACACAAACATGCCAATTATTTCTCATTTTAGAAATATATATATGTGTTCATTACATTTTTTCAGCATTACTAAATGCACAGTTAAATATTTTTGAAATGCTGGTAGTTGAATGAACAGTTTAAAAAGGACCGTGGGGCGCACACTGATGTCTGGGATTTGGATTTGAAGACAGCTCAGACCAACAAGACTAAAATGTCACATCCCATAGCCACCTGAAACAAATAAAAATGAACCTGGTGCAAGCAAATATCTGCCAGGCATCAGCTCACTGAATAAAACCACAGTCTAACCGAAGGTTGGGGCAGAGAGGAATGAGATTTTAATTGGAACTAAAGATTCCTATACCAACCTTACAGAGATTGAATGCAAAAACCATCCTTCACCTGATCAGCACAACAGAAGAAACAATTTTGCTACTTGTTTACAAGACTAGAAGCTCAAAATTCAATAAAAACACATTTAACTAAAATCTTACATCCATTTCAAACTTGTACACAGCCAGAAGTCATCACAATGGGGATGTCCAAAACTGGGAGTCTAAGAGAGGGATGGTGGGGGTTTGTTTTGCTGATGACAATTGACCAAACTCTGGGAAAAAAAAAGCTGTAATTCTGAAAAAAAAATTGAGGTGAAAAAGTTGTGTGCCTGGTTACTATTTTAGAAATTCATGAAAGCCCACTCAAAACCATCTGAGCATACTCCTTTGTCCTTTTTTGAAATATGTTACCCTATTAAGTAGTTAATTGTTGTTAAGCGAGTCGTCACAAGATAAGTTAAAGGCATTGCTTCCCTATCCAATTTACAAAATACTTGCAAGTCTTATATGCCTCAAAGGATGATTTTAAATCACTTGCCCTGGTTCCTGGCTCCTGGCTCCAAATGCTGCATGCATACTCTAAATGCTCCTGACTGTAATTCTCCATGCAAAGAAATGATAGGAGCAGCTTAAGTTTTGCCTGCAACATCAGGTCAATAGCAACTAGCACTAATGAAACACTAATTAAATCAGGAGATGCACAACGTATAGAGGGCAGGAGAAGCATCCTTTCATATCTCCCCATTTGCCTGGTTATGAAGAAAAATGTGTGTCTGCTTAACACCATTTTTCACTTCTCCAGACTCATGGACTGTGCAAGACAAATGTTATAATTATCTTGCATTGCTTCACAGTACCCATTAAAGCGTGTCATTTACTCATGAATAGTACATAGGTTGGAGTCTGTTAGAAGGCAGGAATACCTCAAATGTTTCAGGTGGTATCCTAAACCATGGAAATGAAGCATTACAAAATTTTAATAGCACCAGAACTCAGATAAATTGTACTCTTGATCCAACTCCTCGGCATTATTCACAGATATGCACAAATTAAGTTCTGGGGGGGAGGGGCTCCTGATGCCAGTGCCTCATGAGACTGATTTAATCTGTTTCCACATGTAAACTACAGGTTAAACTGAAGTGATATTGGGTTGTATTTTATTGCCCATTACAGGAAAACAGCATTTGTGCATTTAAATAGTGTGCAGGTCACAAAGAGTAGGGAATTGCCAATTATACTGGCATTTATGGCAGTCATTCATTCACTGATCAGTCAACTTCATATTAAGCTACTTAATTGCATGTAAGTCTTGAGCACAACATATTCTTTTATTTATAATTAAAATCTTGGACTGGATGCAGAATTAACTACACTCTTCAAATATAGATGCTGGTACAACTCACTGTATGTACATTTTATTGCCAGTGCCCACTGACCAGAAATTTAACTGGACTAGCCATATAAATAGTGTGGCTACAACAGGTCAGAGACTTATGAATTCCTAGTGAGTAACTCACCTCCTGACTCCCCAAAGCCTGTCCACCATCTACAAGGCACAAGTTAGGAGTGTGATGGAATACTCTCCACTTGCCTGGATGAGTGCAGCTCCAGCAACACTCATGAAGCCTGTCACCATCCAGGACAAAGCAGCCCGCTTAACTAGTATCCCATCCACCATCTTAAACATTCACTCCCTTCACACCACACACTGTGGCAGCAGTGTGTACCTAATACAAGGTGCACTGCAGCAACTCGCCAAGGCTCCTTCAACACCATCTTTCAAACTCATGACCTCTAGCACCAAGGACAGCAAATGTACGAGAATAACAAGCCACACACCTGAATTATATCACTGTTCCTTCACTGTCGTTGGGTCAAAATCCTGGAACTCCATTTCTAACAGCACTGTGGCTGTACCCACATCAGATAGACTGTAGAGGTTCAAGGAAGCGGTTCACCGCCGCTTTCAAGAGTATTTAGGGATATACAACACATGCTGGCCTTGCCAGTGACAATCACATCCCTTAAAATAATTTTTTTAAAAATCAACTCAAGAGCATGGATATCGCGTCTCATTTTATTGGCTGCCGTCGAAAGGTAACTTTAAAGCAGCGCTCTACAAATTTAAATTCATTGCAGAGCATTTCCTAGGAGCAAGCAGTCCAATGGACAGAACCCTTTGTTGAGTAACACCTCTGAGCTGCCACAATCTTAAACATAGCAGCAGTAAATATCGATACGCTTAGTATGTTTCTTTAACATTTCAGGCCTGCATAACTTGGTTCTTTAATAGAACAAAAGGACACAAGTATTTTATTTCACAACCTTCGCTAAGCAATCCTAATCCAGTGCATCTAGATTTGGAAGATCTATCATGGATTTGATATGAGTTGTTAGTACACTTATTTACTATGCTGATACCAATATGCTAGGACAAAAGAAAGAGTAAAAAGAAAATTGCACTTAAGCCAATACGCTTCAATATTATACAATACATCCCTTGTTTGTTACTCCAAATCTCAAAGTCCCATAATGACTGTTATGTTTATAACCATCAGTACATCATAGTGTTTTATAGCTCAAAATGCTCTCTCTCAGCACTATCCAACTCTGGAAGGATAAAATCAAAGATAATACTGGTTATTTTTCCACAACTGAAATGGACATTATATAAAAACTCACATGCTCGGTGCTACACTTCAGTGAAATCCTAGTTAATAAGGCTAACATTCACAAAGTCTTAATAATGCAGTGATTTTGATTCATATTGCATTGTTCTGCAGGGCTGATATCTGTCTCAGTCTTAATTCAATGTCATTTCAAACCTACATTTTAATTTTTTATTTACTTCGACATATCTCTTTTCTCAGCAATACTCAAGGTCTGTACTACCAAATGTCATTTGTTCCAAGAGTTCAAAGTGGTCATCCAAACCACTGGAACAAAAGGCAGCTTTCTCGCTCATCTCCAACTATCCATACCTTTGTACATCATGTGAATAATATGCACACAAAATAAAAACTAAGATGCTATATTATACAGCATGTTCATCAGGATTTGAAAAGAGAAATGTATACTAACATTCTGTAGACCTTTTGTTAGAAAGATTCTGATGAAGGGTTTATATATGACTAATCTTAGGCCAAATCACTTCCAGTGTTTGTCATTTTCTTTATTGCTAGAAGTGCACACACACAACATTACAAGATACTTACTCACCAATCACTTAACAGTCAACTGCAGAGACAACAATAAGAGGCAAAGTCCTCAGTACTTTTCTAGGAAGTGTACAATTTGGTACCATCCATGAGTCCCAATTCTTTACAATCTGAGCCATGACAAAAGTAGGGGTATTAGTTATAGGTTCCCAGCTTTAAGACAAGGCTAAAGGATGTCATTATTCCATATATGTAAGATCACAATCTAGCAATGCTTCCATTAAATGCTCATCTGTGAATACTAACAATGCAAGTTAGATAAGGGTCTATACATTTTACCACCAATAATTAAAACACTTTGGCAACGCTCACATTAATTAACGCTGTTATCTGAGAACCATACTCCAGGGTCCTCACCTTTTCAGCAGAAAGAGTAAACAAGACAGGTCAAAACTGTAAAGATCATTATTATAAAAGTCACTGAATTAAATATCCCAATTTTTGTTTTAAGCAATCACATTGAGCTCGGATTAATGGATGCTCTCCTCTCACCACCACCAACCGCAGCCTCCCCCTCCCCACAAACAGAGGAGAAGCTGCTTACTTAATAGCTGCATGCCTTTTCAAAAGCACTCTACTTGTGCTAGTGCTATGACTTCTGCGCAGGGAGTTGAACCAGCAAATGTGCACACACTTGATGGAATGTTCTAACCATAAATAACATTATTTAAAGGACTTCTACTTCTAATGAAACATTAAAACCCCAAGGCCTTGAAATTAAACTAGGTGTAACAATGCAAAAGCACTATTTTAGCAAAAGGATTAATCTGTTTAAAATAAACAGATTGATGCCTCTGCTAAAACTGAAAGGAATTTAAGATAAACACATGAATCGCCTGTACGTTAGTAACTCATTGAAATTTCAAATTACATGAGGTTACAAAGTGTACTGAAGGATTACGTAAACTACACGAAATATGAAAAGTATCACCTTGATTCAGTGGTAGCATTCTGAGCTGGAAAATCAGAAGTTCAAATTCCATTTCAGGATTTAAGCACAATCAAGGTTGACACCTCCAATGAAGAAATGCTGCATTATTGGAAGTGCTGGGTTTTGGATGAAACATGAAATCGAGGTCTGCCTGCTTTGCCTGCTCATGTAACGAATCCCATGGCAATATTTTGAAGAGCAGGCAAATTTTCCAACTTTGCTGGCCAATATTTAACCACAAATCAGCACCACCAAAAAAAAAAATAACCAGTCAAATGCCTCATTGCTCTTTGTGGAACCTGGCTATGATCAAATTAGTTGTTACTTCTTTGAAATGTAGTTTATTATTCTGTAATTCCTAGGCTATGAGGTGAAATCTTAAGGACCTAAAAGGTCTACATACACACAAGTTCATCTTTTCACCCATATGGAGGTCAGGAAGGACTCACATTTCACGGGAAATTAGCATCCACATGATGAATACTAACTAAACTGATTTTTATATAAAAAGGATTCCAAGATGAGAACGGCTCTGACAGTTGCACTTTCAATTCAGTTCAAGCTATTGACTTTGTCATTCTAAGCAATACCCTTGTGGGACAGAGCCAAGAAAAAGCCCACCCTATCCTCAGGAGAAATAGGGCACATCATCACTGAAACACTCAAACACCTCAGCAGTCAAAGTGATAGATCAGATCAGTCACCTCTACCCACTCCAATCAATGAGTGCAAGATGTCCCAACCAAGTAACAAAAGAAAGGGCAGCCTTTAAACAAACACTTGACAGAGAAAACAATTTCATACAAGTCAATGTGTAAGCAGCACACATTAGTTTTTATTTTGGCAGGGAGAATTAAAGCTTTTTTTGAAAGCAAGTGGTCATCGTGTTACCCCTTCCACAGCAAGAAGAAAATGTAATGGTAAGCAAATGCATGGGAGAATGCAATTATAAAAGGCAAGGATCTGAAAGGCTCCAGATCTTAATAGCTAAAGCAAAGTTGTAGTAGTTTAAGTATTGATTTGAAAAGGAAAGTTGTATTACTGGCTGAAATCATTCTTGCACATGCCTCTTCCTCAAAACAAACATACATATATAACCTATACATCGGTTAATCTCACAATTCTATGCTGTGTAGGGTGTGCTTTCATCCAGCATCGAATAGTGAGAATATGTGACTGCAATATCCTAGATAACTGCCATGAAATTCTGCTAAGTTAATGAAGATTTACCTACAATGACAGGATTACTGCAAGTTTACAGAGATGCACAGATTCAGCTGATAGAGCGAAGATTAGAACTCGCAAACATCAGCTAAGAATAGTCAAGTGGTCACGCCCCAATGGTTGCTATGAAATGGCTAACAGATCAATAACTATAGCAAAGCACCATTTGACACACCGGTGCAATTTGCTGTACTAGTATATCATGTCCACTGCCTACAACATGCGGCTTTCTCTACCCACTTACTGTTGAGTAGACTTTCGGGTCCCTTCTGCGTCGCTAGATTGGGCTGGTTTTGCTGACTGTAGAAGCGCAAGAGGCACTGCTGGTTGCAGAAGTGTTTAATTTCCCCGCGCCAGTGTACCGTTTCCAGAAGCTTGCCCTGACGTTTGCAGGCATGGCATCTGGCTACCTGAAGGACACAGTGAACAATTAGGAAGCAGTCACCTTCCGCACCCAAACAAACATGTTGCACAAGGCAGGTCACAGCTGTTAACACAAAGCATGGAACGAGAAAAAGGCCATTCAATCCATCAAGCTTGTTCCTTCCACAGACAGTGTACAATCTGCCCTATCATGGGCTCAAGCACGTTTATTTAATGACCCGAGGGAAAGTTCTGCAAAATTTCTCCCTACTCCCAAGAAGGTTGAACATGCCTCCACAATATCTATCCAGAGTCACTCAAACCTGGCCGGTTGCTCTCCGCAGATGACATTTTCTGGTCCCAGCAGCACAGGAACCATCGTGTTCCATGGAGCATTTGATGATCTCTGTCTGTACCTATCTCTACAATCTTACATCGCATTCCTAGCCAGATACTTATCCAGCTTTTTTTTTGATGGAGTTCGACACCATTAACTGCTTTTGCCAGGAGTCTGTTCCACAGATCCATTACTCTGTGAGGAAGGGGGGACAAAAGGTAAGATTTGTAGCCAAGTCTGAATGACAAGATGGTGAAATTCAATGTCCTAAATACAACATCATCTGTAAGAAAATATCCGTGCCTCTGTTTAAGGCTGGCTGCAAAATCCAGGTTCACAATGTGCCTGTGGAGAAACAGCGGAAGATAGATTTTTTTTTAAACCGCCAAGGTAGCTAATATAAGGACATGTAACATTACAACAGATTTTGACTATAGAACAATGAGCAGTTTTTCTTTCAAATTTTTCTTTCTTTTGACATTATTAAAACATTTTAAAAATAGGCACTACATCATGGCCCACCACATGGTACAATAATACGTTTTGAGGTTAACTATTATCTAATCACAAGTTTGTCCTTCGAGTTCTTCTGTCAAGCATAAGTTCCCACAGCAGTCCTCCAAGTCACTTGCATCTTCATTGATATACTGGCAGTAGAAATGACCTGGAAGGAACTCACTGGCTCAACTACGTAATCAAAAGATTTAACAGCACAGGCAGCCATTTGGCCCCAAGTTCTTTGGCTGGTTTTCTGAGAGAACAACTTACTTGGTCCTAATCCGCTGCCATTACCCTGCAACTTTTTAATTTTCCTTTACATATATTTATGCATTTACTTTTTAAAAACGTTCAACGTCTTAACCTTTTGTCTAAAAGGACTTTAACAAAACTCTTCAATTCTGAGCATTATCATCACATTCCCCATTTCATTGGTCCAATCTCAAAACTGACACTCAGTGCACCATTTCTGAATGCCCCTCCAAGGATTTGGCATCCATTCTCAAATACAGCACCCAACACTGGGCACATTATTCTAATTGTAGCATAACCAATGATTATTGTAATTTTACATTCTTATGCCTCCACTTAAAAAACCTAGTATTTTGTATGTCTTTTAAAAAGGTCAAATCAACTTGCCTTTCTAATGGTTTGCCTATCTGTATTCTCAAAACTCCATACACATTTACTCCTATTAAAGTTTCACATTTTAATGCACATTTTCTCTTGTCCTTCCTTGAAAAAGTAATCTCACAATTCCATTAAATTTCATCGGATCTGCCAATTCTATCGGCACATCTTCTTGGAGGCCTCCGAGCAAGCTAATGAAGTTAGCTAATTTTGCAACATAGCTATCTAGCACAACTTCTACACTCAAGACCTTACAAACACTGCGGTCAGAGCTGCTGCTTCCTCTCAGACTTCTCTCAGCATTCTAGGATGCAAGACAGCAGGGTTAACTTCTTTTCATAATGAGTTTTATCAACACTTTTACGATTTCATTATCTATATTTATCTAATCTCATGGTTCCAACTGTTCTACTCATGCCCTCTCATTTCCACCATCACACTCGCTGGAAATCAAAGGACTAATTTAATATTTACACCATTCCATGACTATTACATGAATTTATATTTATAAGACCCCTCTACTACGTTGCTGGCCAGCCTAATATTTTTGTTTACTTTTTATATTTTCTAAACTATGGTTCATGTTGTAGCCCATGGAGCATGGAGTTTTCTCTATTCATCTCAGGAACTTCAGCCTTTTCTCTAATTCCTTTACTACTTCTGGGACTGCATTTAGATTATAACTAAACGCCTCCCATTGGAGTGTTTCCCCACTATCAAACTTCTAATTTTCCCTTGAATTCATCTGGCTCATTCCATTCCATATTGTCAAAGTTTCGACTTCTTTTTTGAAAAAAGTGGTTACTTTTCTTTTTAACTGTTTGTTCTCCATATTAGTGTAGGTTTCCACCCCAACAAGGTATAAAAATAAATTTATATCTTAAGAATTAAAGGGGGGCAGGGGAAGAGATGCATACGTTAACTATGAAAACCTCTCTCTACACTTCGGTCTGCAGTGAAAAATACATACAGCTATCTTAATTTTACAGATCACTCAGGAAACAAGAGCGGCAGTAACTGGAATGCTTGGACAGATTTAGAAAAACTTTTCATTTATCAAAAGGTAGAGATAACAAAAGGTTAGAACAATTCGCACATCTTAATATCAAAGCCACTGCATTAGAATTATTTCTATTCAAAGTGCTTGGTAGGCTGTTCATTTCAAACGTCATACCTTATCAGTTCCTCTGAAGACTCAGCAGTTAACGATGCCTGGTGTGGTGTGAGCCACACAAAAGATGAAAGTGGCACATTCAACCTACAGTCTAAGGTAAGTTAACTGATTTTTTTTCAGGGCAATTATATTGGTGCTACATTTGGACATGACACCCTTTCACCCAGGAAAGTGGAAATAAAACATCATCCACAACAATCTGCACACTTGCACCAAATTATTGATCACAGGCTTCTAGTCTACAGGTGTAAAGCCCTGAAGTTCTTTACCCCACAGGTGAAAGAGGAGGAGAAAAAAAAATGTGAGGGTGAATGCAAGAGCCAGAAAACTAATGATATTCAACTTCCTACTGACCTTGAAGTACCACAGTAGGTATTTGCTTTTGCATTCCTCCCCACAGAAATCCCATGTATTTCCATCCAGCTCTTTGGTCACTGCCCTCTGACAGGTCTGGGAACAGTAAGCACACGTGATGCAGCACAAGCCCAGGTTTTTGGTAAAGTCCTGCTTATAAAGAAGCACACAACCTGCAGACAATGCACATGAAGAAAGAAAATTAAAGGAGGTCAAGAATAGTGCAGCAAATCAATTACAGCCAAAGACACTGAAGAAACCAATCATCTAGTTTTTATAAGGGTAACACCCCTTCTCAAAAGTTATCCCCCCCCTCCTTTAGATTCTCCTCGAAATTTCTATCATCCTTGCATTGAGGGTAGGCAGCCTGTTCCCAAGCCTTTAACAGCACTCCACAGAACTGATGATTAAGATGGAAACAAGAAGAAAATATGGCATTGCCAAAGCATGAAGTGAACCCAGTCAACAGTTGGGTCACAAAAGATCAGCGGCAAAGAGGCACCCCACCCCCTCGCCAAATCAATAAAGCAGCTCCAGAACACAGTGTGCTCTTCCATATCAGTGACATTGCCAGAGCAGTCTGCAAACAAGTGAACATGGCAGTTAGGGTGGTAAGTGCCTCCTTTTGTGTGAGCAAAGGCAGGTCTATCTGCTTTGTAGGCTAACCTCCACTTGTTAAATTGATGAGCATTTACCACATAGAACGTATGTAGTCTAGCAAAACAATTTGTTAAAACCATCCAATGTCCATTCATATTTGCATATCTTGGCAATTGTAGTCAGTGCCATACATGATCTAACATAGGTCCAGGGCCTTCATACAACATGGCACAAGGAAACTGTGTGCAGCGCTGCCTACTTAAAACATAACACAAAAAAAATTGTAGCACATTATTTTTCCATATTTTATAAAAAAGTTATACTGCAGGTGTGAAGGATCCTGATGAATGAATGAGACAATTTAAACATCATGGCAATCTTCTTTGGACAAAGGCACAATACTTCACTTAGCATTTTGAAGTTAAATAATTTCATATCAAGCAATGCAACTGCCTTACTTCTGTGTTCCAGTTAATAATTATTGCATAACATGATTCTGCTTACTCTAAGACTATGAAAAGAAAAATTCATGCTAACCAAACTGGTCCACCTAAGCTTAATTTTGAAATAATGCCTCTTTAACTCAGGCATATCGTAAAATCCAAACACAACATGTTTAAACCAATTTTTGGTTTTTTTCAGCATTTAAGTCAGGTGCGCGTGTGGACACTTCCCCAAATTAATGAAGCTAGTGTACAATGAAGTCAGGGAATTCAAAAGGCCCCAGATTTCATTTGTGCTGAATTAACTAATCTCATCCAGTAGCAGCAGCAGGGATGCAAAAATTAGCCTCCACTCTGGGATTATGGAAGTGGAATGAGCGAAAACAATCAGGAAGGTTTCCTGGTCCTAAAGCCAACTCATGACCTGTATTGAAAAAAGGGATCATGTGTAGACACTGAATGATCAAAGGATCAGGCGGAGTTCATGCATTTTCCCCCCACAGACAGCTAAAAGATTAGCAATACTTGCTCTCCTCACACACAGCTGCATAGCTGGCCAACACTCACTCACCAGAGATCAAAACTCATAGTCTACGCATGTTTTATAAAAAATAAATGTGGTGGAGCAGAAAACAGAAGGGTTAGTGATCAACAAAACTTTAGTGTACCTAACAAAGTTTGACTGAACCTCAGAACTTGGCCTGGGAGCTGTGCAAACCAGAAAAAAGTACTGGATAGATACTATGTAGTCAGTCATTATGGTCTCTTCTGAACTAGGAGGCTTTAGCTCAGTACAAGTTGAGTAACCTTCATTCATAAATCTGAAAAACCGAACACATCCAAAAACCATACTTTTCTTGAACCTCATCGAACTTTAGTGCAGGGAGTCTATTGACCCGAGCCGACATGAACCTCGGCAACCACACCCAACCTTTAGTGCAGAAAGTCCAGTTGTTTGCCTGCAATTTACCTTGCCATTTCTGTCTACACTATTTACCTTGAGAACCCGCTCCTACCAGCAGAATCATAGATGACGCCACGAACGGGAACTAACATCAGGTACCCTGTATTGATTATTCAGCGGTACATCTCACTTTTGTAGTCATTTTATTTACTTTAGACTATAGCTAGCCTAGGATTAGGCCTTTGCAATGTAAGTAGGCCTAGGCCATATGTGGTATCCAAAACTGAAATCCGAGACACAATCGACCCCAAGGGTTTCAGATAAAGGATACTCGAGCTATAGCAAGTTAGTTCGAAACACCAGGCCACGTTAAAAGAAAATTTCTTTCTGCAGCTCTTTTCCTCTGCGGCTAAATAAATTATTCAACTGCAACACTATCAAACCTGTAAGCAACACAGTTCACAGAATTTTTATTAACGTGTAAAGATTTTAAAACTGAAAAAATAAACTGAATGGAACACTCAACAAATCATTCTAAGATGTGTATTGCACCTTTAACATATAAAGTGCCCCTAAATAGTTTAATGGCCTGGGGGTGTCTAGAGGGAAAAAATAAATAGATAAAAGGAACAAACAAGAAGCATATTTTCCAAAATGGAAGAGAAAAAGGGTGCATAGGTTTAGGGACAGGGCTTCGGAGTTGGGTTGGAGCAACTACGGCTTTGCCAACAATCATGGTAGGAAGTTGAGAGGATATGATGCATGAAAGGCCAGTCAGAGGATTGAAAAGCTTCAGATAAAAAAAATCAGAGGTAGGTACAGCAATGTCACGGATAGGGCTGAAGACAAGGATGAGAGCTTTCATTTAATGGTTGGGGGACTTGGGTCAATCTAAGTTCGCAAGGATGGGAGTGACAGGTGAGTGGAACATAGAATTAGCCAAGATATAGGGCAGATGAGTTTTAGACCAGATGGAGAATGGGAAGGCAGTGAAAAGAGCTTAATGGCAACAAAAGCATGGCTAAGGGTTTCAGCATTGAAAAGCTATATTAAGATCTTTTTTTAAAAACACAGTATGTAGTACTGATCTTCAGCGCATTTGCTGAAAGGGTGGGCAAAGCAGATTCAATAACAACTTTCAAAAGGCAATTAGAACTATTTGAATGGGGAAAAGCTTTCAGGGCTATGGGGAAAGAGCCCAAAGAGCTAGCACAGGTATGATGGGCCAAACGCCCAGTGCTGCACCCCTCTTATGATTCTATGATGCAGACAATGTTAGAGACAGATACAGGCTAGGGCATAGGATTTTAAGCCAGGTTCAGGGTGCAACAGAAACCCAAGGAGTTGTGTGGTCCAATGCAGTCTGAACAAGTGGCCAGAGATGGGGGATTAAAATGCCAAATAGCAGGGGAACAGCTTGTAACAGGGACCACAAACAGCGGGTTTAGTCTTTTTGATGTTCAGTTGCAAAGTGCTGACACCGATCACCCACAGAAGTGAACCCAAGCACGGTAACTCAAGATGCCAGACATGACAGTGCAGAATTGCAAATAAAGGCTGTGAATTTGTGCCGCAACTCTAGAGGGAGCACTTCCTGCACATGCTCAGTTGCAGTGTCAGAGTATCAGTTGGCAGCATTAAAACAAACAAGTTGGCTTGACAGAAACTAATAATAAAATTCATGTTACCCATTTTTTTAGGTCTGTGCAGTACTTAACCACTTGCAGGTTCTTAATCTAGTCCACTATTCATTTAACAACAATCCCCCATGTAAAACATGCTTCTGACAATTCAGTAAAAGATACAAAACCAGGAAATTTCAGTAAACAAAGATTCTCAACTTCCAATATGGAGAACTGATTATAATATTTAATTTAAGGATACTTTTATATCAATAAAAAAATATTTCAACTAAAATATTTTTTTAAAAATTCAGTAACCAGATGTGGGACACAAAATGATAGCCCTGGGATTAAGAGTCCCATTATATATCAATTGAGCTACCTAGGCTGTGTAGAAGCTCCATGCACAAAGCTTCAGCACACTGGATCTTGCCTAGTGAAAGCTTTAAACTCTATTTCAATGTATCTCTAGGGTTAATCATTGGGGCCTACAGCAAGGATTTAAAATCAGTGATACACAAACTAGATGCGTAGAGTAAGCCTTTTTCAGTATTGTTCTGAATATTTTAAACGAGATCCAAACTCCTCCTGCCATACAGAAAGGCACCAGGAACAGTTGCGCATGCGCCAGTGACCACAATGTGGGCTGAGTGCATGCATGCAATTATACCTGACACCTTTCCAGTCAGCGACAGGAGTCACAGTGCAACAAAAACAAAAAAATTGCTGCCTTTGGGCTAGTAGATGTAGAATCAAGCAAAAGCAGCTTGCAGGAGCTGAACATTGAAGAGGAAATAGGGGGTTGGGGGAAGACAGTGTGGTAATCAATGTCAAACGCCTTAGAGGACAAAGGGGGATAATGACTGTAATGGCAGTCAGACAGGGTAATAACATTCTTGACTTTGATCATGGCAGTCACAATACTCCAGGCAAAATGAAAGCTGAAACAGATAAAGGTTAGAATATTGTTTTTTTCAGAGGGGGACAGAACTAGGGGGTAATGCCAGAATTGTGAACTTTGAAGAAGAGGTTGCAGGTGGGTTGATAGTTGGGAATGATGAGTTTTTGGATGGCAGTGACAACTGCAGTTTTAAATAGAGAAGGTCAGTGGCTGAGGAAAGTGGACCATTAACAATGTCAGATGGCATGAGGCTAAAGGCGAGTTGTTAGGGGTCAAGAATTGAACATGGAGTGGGTCAAGGGGACAGGAGATGGGTCTCATAGAAGCTTTGGATGGAAATTATATATAGAATAATAGGCAGTTGACAAGAAGTCAGAAGCAGGGGGGTGAGAAAGCAAGAAGAGAAGCTAGATGGATTTGAGGTGGTGAACAGCCCTATAGAAGATGAATCTCTTGGGTTGTTCTTGCCCTCCAAGATGATTTTAGAGCGGTATATGGCTTTGAGTGACAAGAACAAGGCACTGCAATGCTCCATATGGTTGTGTCAAATCTTGTGCATGCAAGTTTAGGGAACTGACTTCATAGAGCAAACATGATCAATGCCAGTGGAAAGACAGAGGTGGGAAAGAGATTTGATGGGAATGAGGACAATGAAGGCAGAAACGAAGGAATATAAAATTAGATAATGTAAAGGAACTGTTATCTTTGGTAAGGGAGCCTTCATCCCTATGCTTTATAAGGACAAAATTTACTCAATTATTTTTCTGCATAGGACTGCTCTGTTAGTTTGATACCATACCTTCACTACAGAAATTCTTTTCTACTCCTGAAAATTTTATCTTCTCATGTAGTATCTTCTCCTGTTTGCAATATTCACAGACAGACACAACACCATGCAGCCTTTTATAATCTTCACAGCATACTCTGCAACAAAACTGTCGAACGCTGCCCTAAAAAAAATACAATTAAAAAAGTGAATGTCCCAGCTCAAACAACAAAATCGCCCTCTTCGCCCACTAATTTCAAATACAATCTCTCCCTTTAGTTACTTTCCTTTTAAAATATGAATTGTTATTTTTTTTACAAGAAAATAAAGCATTCAAATCTATTTTTTTTAGCCAAAAGTGGAAAAATCCAGGTAAATACATTGCCTGCTCGGAAACTCAACCACTGCAACAAGATAATCAGAGCACATAATCTATTGCTGACTTTAAAATATAAAAACAAAGCATACTTGTTCTGGCTAAAGATTCATTTTCCACCCCTAGAACACACTGTGTAGATTCAGTTTGGATCAGTGGTAACATCCTGCCTGAGTTGGAAGCCCATGTTTCACACCAGGATTTCAACAGTTAGTCTGGGCTGATACACAAGTGCAGTCCTAAGGGAGTGCTGCCATTTCAGAGGCATGTTAAACTGAGGCAATATCCCATTACACTGTATAATTGGCAAAAATGATCTGCTATTCTGCCCAACATTCATTCATCAACCAACATTTCAAAGCAGATTATTTGGTTCTTTATCTGCCACTTGATGCTCTTTTGTGTTTAAAAGTTGGCTACTACGCTTCCCTACAAGGCCACAGTAACAATACCAGAGAAAAAAAATCAAAAACTGCAGAACAATCTGGAACATTTGTGACTACAAAAGACTTTTCACACACAAATACAAATTCCTTCTTTTTTCCACCTCCAATTTTCTCTGGCTATGCTTCATCTACAAGGGGACATACTGCCAGGTCCTCTGCCATTGCCTGTGTTTCTTTGCTGGTCTGCAGGAGAGACATAACAGCAATGGGCTTTTCTAGGGCCAGACTGGTTATTACAGTGCTGGCATCAAGAAACATGAAACCAAACCAGTTGAACAAAGTTCAGTCCCAGAAACTGAGAAAGAGAATCAACCTAAATGCTCATTTATTTTTTAAAGCTGTTGTGAATTTAAATAGACATTCCATTTACGTTCTCTACAAATTATCTAAAGGGTAGCCAGAAACTGTTGAACTTTGCCTTTGCCTTAATAAAGGGATTTGAGAATATCACAAGTGATTTATATCAGTAGTGATTTCACAAGTGAGAGTGGAAACTAAACACAGTGGCATTGCATTGCTAGAACATTTCAGGACATAATTTGCATTCCATATTTTCAATTAAACACAACAATGTTTGTCAATATTGAATATAATGAAGGTGGCATAAGCCAATACGTCCTTACGTATTTCTCAATTTCTGACAATTCTGGTCTCCTTTTCATGTTTTACTACCTTCATCAGAACATTTGTCAATCTTTCTCTTCTTGTAAAAATGAAAGTCTTTCCATCATGATGATGAGTGAATACTCGGCAAGATTAAACTTGGCTCAGTAATAAGGTCTTGTGATGCAATGGGTAGCATCCCTTCCTCTGAGCCAAAATTGCTAGGTTCAAGTCCCATTCCAGGGCTTGATGGCCACAGGTGCATTCATAACATGTACATGTAAATCCTTCCAATATGATTGTGGCAGGCAGTAAAAGTGGGACAGACTCCTGGTCAGCCATGCTTGATGTGGAGTAGCGTCTCAAGCTATAGCTTCTTCCAGGAAAAACTAGCTATGGAAACAGACATAACCATGTACTTAGTCTGCCTCATGCATCACTAGACGCAGGGAGCTTCTACGTCTAAGCTATTGGCCCATTAGAATATAACCACCAAACAAAAGGATAATAAACACAGAAGGGAAGGAGCTATTACCATCTTTATCTTAAAACTTATTTATTCCCCAACATTGTGCATATCTGGAGTACAGAAACAAATTACCAATGCCCTCACCTGCCAGTCCAGTATTTCTGGTTTTCCACTGAAGATATTGTGGCAGTATGTGCAGTTAAGTTGGATGCTGCCTTCAGGGCTGGATTGCTGTAATGACAGGTTTTCAAAATTAACAGAAATAGAAGGTGGCTACAAATGATATGAATACTCAGAGGAGCATTATTTATGAGGCACAAGTTTAATATATGGCAGCTTTACGTGAAACATTAAGAATTTCATCTCTTAAGCAAGCATGACATAGCCCTTTGACCTTCAACAATTATAGCCACTGAAACAATAATGGTCTCATTTTTACATTGCCCAAGTGTACTCAACTGCCAGAGAGAGCCTAAGGTGCCTCCAATCAATGCACCCCACCTCCAAACATCAGTAAAGCAGCATGCAATTTTACACTTCACTTATCCAAAACTTTCTATACCAAAGATGCATAAAATTATATAAACTCTGGAATGGTTCCTGTAGAGTGGAAGGTGGCACATGCAACCCCACCATTTAAGAAAGGAGGGAGAGAGAAATGGTGAGCTACAGGCATATTAGCCTGACATCAGTAGTAGGGAAAGTACTAGAATCTACAATAAATGTGATAACAGGGCACTTAGAAAATAATGGTAGGGTTGGGCAGAGTCAATACGAATTTATGAAAGGGAAATTATGTTTAACAAACCTGTTGGAGCTTTTTTTGAGTATGTATCTAGCAGAATCCAGCAGATGTGGTATATTTAGATTTCAGAAAGCTTTTGATAAGTTCCCATACAAAAGATTAGTGAATAAAATTAGAGCATTCAAGATTGGAGGTAATATACTGGCATGGACTGAGAACTGGTTAGTGGACAGAAAAGAGAGTAGGAATAAATGAGTCATTTTCAGGTTGGCAGGCTGTGACTAGTGGGATACCACAACGATCAGTGCTTGGGCCCCAGCTATTCACAATCTATATCAATGATTTGGATGTCAGGATTCAAGATAATATTTCCAAGCTTGCAGATGACACAAAACTAGGTGGAAATGTGAGTTGTGAAGAGGATACAAAGACACTTCAAGAGGATGTGGAGAGGCTAAGCGAGTGGACAAAAAATTGGCAGGCGGAATACAATGATAGGAAAAACAGAAATAGTGTATTTCTTAAATGGTGAAAGGCTGGAAAGTGTTGAACTTCAAAGGGACTTGGGTGTCCTTGGTTCACGAGTCAATGAAAGCTAACATGCAGATAGAGCATGCAATTAAGGTGGCAAATGGCATGGTGGCCTTTATTGCAAGTGTATTTGAGTACAGGAGTAAAGATGTCATCCTGCAATTATATAAGAGCCTTGGTAGATCACACCTGGAGTATTGTGCACAATTTTGATCTCCTTATCCAAGAAAAGATATTTTTGCCATAGAGGGAGTGCCACCAAGGTTCACCAGACTAATTCCTGGGATGGAGGGATTGTCCTATGAGAAAAGATTAAATAGACTGGGCCTTTATTCTCTGGAATTTAGAAGAATGAGAGGTGATCTCATTCAAACATACAAAATTCTTACAGGGTTCAACAAGGTAGATGCAGGAAAGATATTTTCCTTGGCTGGGGGTCCTAGAACCAGAGATCACAGTCTCAGAATAAGGGGCAGGCATTTAGGAGTGAGGTGAGGAGGAATTTCTTCACTCAAGGGGTGGTGGATGTTTGGAATTCTCTGCCTCAGGGGGCTGTGCAAGCCCAGTCATTAAGTATGCTCCAAGACGGAGATCGATAGATTTCTACATATTAAAAACATCAAGGGATATGGGGTTAGTGCAAGAAAAGGATGTTGAAGTAGCATATCGTGATCTCACTGAATGGTGGAGCAGACTTGAAGTGCTGAATGGCCTACTCCTGCTCCCATTTACATTCTTATAATTTTGCCCATTTTCCTTCAGGAAAATAAACTGGTTATCTGCCATGGTTTTATGCAGTTCAGAACATTTTAAATTGTGGAGTTTTATAAAACAATATTTCTAAAAATTAATGAGTAATCATAAGAAATTATATAATTTGCAACATTAACAGGAGGCAACAAAATCCATATTTCCAGCGAATTGCTTGATAAAACTGTTGGGTGAAGGTTACTTTGAGTTTATCTGAATAACCCAGCATTCTTTGTAACAAATCCTAACTGGAGTTTAACAGAACCACTAAAATTAACACAGAGAGCTGGAACAGGGTATCAAACATAACCTGTAGTCCACATCTGGCCCCGGGAATAGTATACACCAATGCCTTGAGCTTAAAGTTTCTGAGTCCATCAGAATAGGAAACAAAACTGCCAGGATCTGCCTTTAATTATTCGGCAAAACTATGCCTTTTAAATTTCACTTAGCACTTGCTCACAAGACTTTCTATGGGCTTCTGCAATGCAACTTAGAAATATAAAGCAGCATGCCACCTACAGGAAAGATTGGATCTGTGTGAACAGGGCAAATACAAGTATCTGAGCAATTCCTGTAATGCAGAAGGGCTTTACCCTAGAGCGTTTCTGATGAAAGATCATTAACTTAAAACATCAACATTATCCCTCTCTTCACAGATGCTGCCCAGTCTGAGTATTTTAAGTATTTTCTGTTTTACTTAAGCAACTGTGCACCTCCTTAACCAGACTGTGAATCTTTATTGAGACACACAGGCTCTGAACCAGCAAGTGAAAAGTAGAATAGTTAATTCTATGCCAAATCATGTAAAGAAGCAAAATAGAAGGAGATGGAAAAATGGGATTGAGAAGAGATAAAAAAAGTGGGTCAATAGTAAATAAAATATTTTACAATCTCAAATATTAATTTATATCTGAGGGAATGAGACTCCAGGCTTATAAAAGTCAATTTTCAATCCCAGAGAGGTTGCTTGGCAATAAATAAGACTCATCATTATCAAAATAATGCTTCTACTGGAACGTGCAAGCCCTAATTTTCCTGACATGTTTAGTGTGCACCTGTCATGGAAGTATCCCCTACTTCCAACCCTTCCACGTATTCAAATATCGAGTCCCTCGGCGAGATACTATTACAGCAAAGCTTCTGGTTAGGAAAACATTTGCAATTTCCTGATTTTCGTATTTATTTCTGCACATGCAGTCACCGGAAGTGATGTCCGATTTACTTTTTAATAAAGGTGAGTACTGATGGGCTCAAGATTATTTTTAAGCACAAAATCCAGGCCATTTTTTTAGCTGAGCCAGAATGGAAGGAATATTGCCCAGTCTAAGCTAATACTGCATCTTGAATCACATCTCAATATGTGGAAAGATGCCAAAAGTTACCCACCCAGGACTAAGCAACATGGAGTGGCTTGCTCTAGATCCCCACCTGGCAAGTCTTACTACTCACTTGTAACCAGATAACACATCACACCTCAAATGCCATGTTTATTGCTCTCTCAATCTGAGTGACACTGAAAGGCTACATTTATTTCCCGTTCTGAGCTTCCAAGAGCCTACCATTTGGTCACACGTAGGGAAGAATCATAGGAACATAAGAACTAGGAACTGGGGTGGGCCATTTAGCCCCCTAAGCCTGCTCCACCATTCAATAAGATCATGGCTGATTTGATTGTGGCCTTAATTCCACTCTCCTACCTGCCTCCCATAAGTTTCTACAATGGTTATTGATCCACAAGAGAGTCGGCACTCATCCCTGATGGAAATTAGTGAACCAGGTGGAGTTTTGTGACAACCTCGCAGCTTTCATAGTTATTTTTCTGGTGGTAGCCCACAAATTACCTATTTTATTGAACTCAAACTTATAACCATACAGGGAGTTGAACTCAGGATCTCTGGTTTACTCAACCAAACCTGGGCCACTATGCCACTGTGTCCACATGACCAACGTGGCTGCTGTCTGCACAGAATAGCATTCTGCCTGGATGAGAACAGGTAACTCTGAATTTGGTCCCTGGTGCTTAAAAATTTGTGCAAGGATCAAGAATGCTGCATTTAAAAGGAATAAGTCATGGTAGGAAAGAGGAAAAAGATTGTCAGGAGATATTTAATGTGTATTAAATACTTAATTCTTCATTAGTCAATACCAAACTAAGGCACAAGCCCATGGCTGAAATGCAGTTTAAATGTACTTACAGATGGGCCTGGATTTTACAGAGCACCGTATTTCCCGCGCTCTGCCACCCACTCCCCCCACCAGATAAAGATTCAATCAGGAACCCAGCCATGAAAAAAAAACAGCCGCCCCCCAGCCATTTTACACTCGGTGGGGTGTTAACTTGTTCAGGGCGTGGCTTCTGCCCCCAGGTCATACCTTGGAGAGCTGCCAGCCAATCTGATTGGCCTGCCGCTCTGTGGCCCCAGCAGCTCCAGATTCGAGCAGAGGCAACTGCTGGGACTACAAATAGAGGCCATAGAAGGTTATGGGGGTCGAACTAAAGGCAAGTCTGAGGCATCAGCAGGACCCAAATGAGGCCAATGTTGAAGTACTGGGTGAGGTGCATGGGAGTTGGGTTTGAGAGGCTGGGGGTGGTGGGGAATATAGGGGGGGGGGTATGGCCTTGGGTGGGGTGCCTCCAATGAGCACAGGGGACACCAACCTGCTCAGTAAAAGCTACTATGCTACCTGGTTGATGTGGGCCATCCCATGTCGCAGGTAAAAGAGTGGCAGGGGTGGGATTAGGCACTTAAGTGGCAATTAATTGGCCACTAAAGAGCGTTAATCGGCCGATTGGGCCCTTCGGCTTCAACTGCTTCCCCCGTAAAACAAGACACAAGTTGGGGGTGGGCAGGAAGGCAGTGGGTAAGCCACGTGCTACATTTTACAAGCCCACCACCCACACCACCACCCCCAACCTTCAAACGTGGCAGTGTGGGAACGTAGCATCCAGCCCACCATGTCTGGTCTGTCTTTTTTGCAATCTGCTCTTCTTCGGTTCTGGCTCATTACTGTTCAATGTCATCTTCAATTGCTCCATCAGCAGAAGCCTTTCCTTCAATCATTTATGCTCCAAATTCTGGAACTCTGTTGATCTTGCCACTTTTCTACCTGCCTCTTAAAAACAAAATTTTGACAAAACAAAGATCCACATCTAACTCATCTGTTCTCTCCACAGATGCTGTCTGGCCTGCTGAGTGTTTCTTGCATTTTCTGTTTTCATTTCCGATCTCTTTATAAAGCCTTTTTTTGCTGCCAGAACCCTTGCATTCAACTGTACTTTCACCAATCTCCTAATTCCCCCTTTCTTCACCTCTTCCAGCTTCTGACATTTTCTATGACAGAAATGTATAAATTCTAATAAATGCTGCAGATTGCACTTGTTCCTTTGCTCCCTTAATGGAAAATTTGAAAAAACAGCACGGCTATTAAAATTTCAAGGGGCTACTTCACACATATGCCACTTGTAAGGTTTCAGGTTATAATCTGTATGATAAAACCATTCAGAAATGTAAACTACTTTCTTCCCTCCCACACTAAAATAAAATCACACTAAAAATGTGTTTAAACAAAGCTTAAATTTACCTGAAAATTAGTCCAACAGTTGGGGCTGCAAAACTGATGCACAACTCGGTCTGTCATGTTGTAATAAACCCGCTCTGAAAGATTCTTTTTACAAAATTTGCACTTAGATTTAGGTCCTGTAATAAACAGACAGTCAATCACCATCTTCTTCAGGTACTGAAAACCAATACTATCGAGGTCATTCAATGGTGCTGCATATAACTGAGTCCATTTTCCAGTGGTAGACACTGGACAGTGGCCAAATTGTGAACCAATATCTAATGAATATCTTATTTTAATGAAAGAGTTTTGTAATGTGTGTGCACCAGAACTTACAAGTACAACTAACAAGTATATAACCAACTAGAATATCCTCCTTGTGTTATGTCACTGCCTATCTCACCGGCAATAAAAGAATACAAAAGCCAATTTTCCTCAGTCAACAAGTGTCACTCTGAAGTAAAGAGAATTATTGGGAGGAAAGGGAAACTCTTAGTGACCAAGTTCTGATTCTATAACTTATTTTCCTCCACACCACAGACCCCACCCTCACCAAAAAAGTTTAAAAATACAACACTTAAAATATTAGCTAGCCACCCTATCTTGTGCTGTTTCCCCTGCTCATCTCATTCCCAGCAGTATGCATATTTACCAGAATGAGTATTTTTCCACTAGGGGGAATGGCAAAGAAACTAAAGCAACAAGCTAACCCAAAACCAGGTTAATGCTTTCATCACCCAATAACTGGATAACACGTTGGCTGTCAACGGCTGAAAGTTGTCTCAATATATTTTTGACGCATCTCTTCCAGACAGAGATTTTGGTCCTGGCTTTCCTCTAAAATTAAAGGATTCTGAACAGTTCACTCCTTCTGCTCTCAAAATGACCCAAGACCAGGAGCCTCCAGTGCCAAAAAGGATACTTAACACATTAAATGCTGTTCTTATGTCATAATGGTCTTCATTTAGCCTTTGCCTCTCAGTAAAATGAGCTATGTCCTCTTTTATACATTCTCAATGCAACACTGGATCAAAAAAGTGCTTCATTCAATAACAAACCTTTCCTCAAATCAACAAGTAAAACATACAAGGTGGAAGAAAGAAAATAAAAGCAAAATACTCCAGATGCTGGAAATATGAAAGAAAAGTTGCATACCTATCGTTCCAGACTGTTTTACTTTATATGAAGTGATGCAGCACAGTGAACAGAAGAAGCCCATCTTTCCAGTGGTATCCACGTTTGCTATCATGTCGAAGTTCTTACCCAAAGTTTTGCACCAAGCACAAGGAAGCACTTTAGTGTTTTTCTGAGGGAGGGAGAAAAAAAACTTGATGTCAAATAATTGGCAATTTGTAAATAATTGAATTGGCATATACGTCAACATTTATGCATTTACAGCTGTATGAAAATAAACATGTTGGCCCTCCAGTGATTCAGTTAAGTGCTGCGTATTGCCTGATACCTAGTCCTGCAAACTTTTTAGTACTATTCTGTAGTGATCACTACAGGAAAATGTGAATGCTGAGCATAGACAGGATTGCAATTGAAGCAGACTCAATTTTCAAAAGGGAATGAGGTAAATACTTGGAAGGTGAAAAATATGCTGATCTCTGGGGAAAGGGCAGGACACTGGGACTGATTGGATAGTTCATTCAAATAGCTGATACAGCTCCAGTGTAAACAGGAGGCTACAATTTCAATAGTCTAGTTCTGCCTGAGGCAATGAGTGACCAGGGAGGGGTTTGAATCAGTGGCTAGGGAACAAAATTTATGGTAGAGTCTGAATACAATGGCTTTGGTCTACCTAATGCTTAATTGGAGGAAATTGCAGCTCACCCAAAACAGATGTTGGACAAGCAGTCCAATAACAAAGACACAAATAACTGTGGTGATGAGGCGCAGCAGGTGCCATCACCTTACAAGTGGAACCTAACATTAACCTTGGGCAACACCACCAAAGACAGAGGTAAAGGGGTCGGAAGCAGTTAGTTAGATAGGCTTAGACTTCAGCAACTAGATTGGACGGACAGACCATCAAGAGAAAGAGGAGCAGGTAATGAGGATTGCTGTTTGTTCATCATTCTCATTGGTGCCTCAATGAGCCCTTCTGAAAAATGCCAAGGACAGCACAGAGGGTGAGCTTTGCATTTATTCAAGTGAGATTCAAGCTTGGAGCAGCAGCCAAGTACAGTGGCAGCAAGGCATGATTGTTTGGGGTAAAGATTTTTAAAAATTTTTTCACAGGATGTGGGCGTCAGTATTTATTGCCTATCCCCAATTGCCCTCGAGAAGGTGGTGATGAGCCATGTTCTTGAATCGGTGCAGTCTATGTGGTTTAGGTATACCCCAGTGCTGTTAGGAAGGGAGTTCCAGGATTTTGACCCAGTGCAAAAGTGAAGGAACAGTGATATAGTTCCAAGTCGGGATGGTGTGTGGCTTGGAGGGGAACTTGCAGGTGGTGGAGTTCCCATGCATCTGCTGCTCTTGTCTTTGTTCTTCTGAATGGTAAAGCTCCTGGTTTTGAAAGGGCTGTCAAAGGAGCCTTGGTGAGTTGCTGCAGTGCATCTTGTAGGTGGTACACACTGCTGCCACTCTGTGCCTGGGGTGAAGGGAGTGAACGTTTAAGATGATGGATAGGGTGCCAATCAAGCAGGCTGCTTTGTCCCGAATGGTGTCAAGCTTCTCAAGTGTTGTTGGTGCTGCATTCATCCAGGCATGTGAACAGTATTCCATCACACTCCTGATTTGTGCCTTGTATCTGGTGGACAGGTTTTGGGGAGTTAGGGAAGTTACTCACCACAAAATTCCCAGTCTCTGACCTGCTCTTTTATTTATGTGGCTGCTCCAGTTCAGTTGCTAGTCAATAGTAACCCCCAGGATGTTGATTTTACTGATGTTAAGTATTAAAAAATGTCGAGGCAAAACAGTGCTACCTAATCATGTTAATATACAACCAAATGAAAAGATAAAGTGTTAGATGTATATAAAGGTGGAGGGCGTTCATTGGGTAATTACTTCACATATAAGGTGACACTTAATGACAATGGTGGTGGGCTGTAGATTTAGAAGCTGTATATTTGTATTGTTTCACTTCTGAATAAATCAGAGTCAAGATTGACTTTTAGTCTCCTCCTTCACCAACTGGCTGGAAGAAGTTTACAAGTGGACACAAAGCCTTGGAAATAGCTTACAATTTACTAGGCTCATTAAGCATATTGACCTAACCATGTTTGCACATCACCTGGTACACTCCGACAGGTTCTTGCTCCAAGATGAAAAAGTCAGTTTTTCACTAACGGAGGAAAAGCTTACCGATACTGGTCAGTGAATGGAAATACGCTAAACTCTACAGCACTCTGGCCAGATTAGTACAAAACCGACTCTACCCTGTACAGCTCAAGAGGGAGAATTAGAGAAAATTGTAATCAAGCTGCAGGAATAATACACACATTAGGGGCACAATAAGTTTGAACCCCAGTCTTGTTTTTTTTGGTGCCTCTGCCTTCTCTCAAAATGTTTCCAACATAAATAAAAAAACATATTAATCTATGCAGAGAGCAAAAAAGCTGTACGTATCCAAGATACTGCCAAACAAATCTGCCGACAATTGAATATACAACAGCACCACCAACCAGCAATAGGTGGTACTGCTGCTGGTCCTGGTTTGAATAATTTGGTCAAGTGAGGGTATTACTCTATTTTACAACCTGGTGGCAATGCCGACTATTAATTTTCTCTAAAACCCTATAATCCCAATTAAAAGTGTTTACTTTTTCTTTTTTCAAATACTGACTGGCCTTTCGTTTTTCTTTAATACAGTTAACGGTTACATTAGATCAGTAAGGGCCAAGTGGAAGGCAAACAAAACAAATCTGAGCAAGTCATACTCAACATTGAAGAGCGAGCTTGGATCAAAATATTGTAAATTCAAACCCCACAGAGACTTTACAGTATAACCTAGGCTGCTACAACAGTACAGCAACGTGGGATTGCCCCATAATGCTTTGGATGAGATCTTAAACTGAGATGCTATCCTATCATTTAAGTTTACATTGTAGTATTTGAAGAGCAAGCATTTCATGATGTTTTGGCTAATATCCCCACCTCAATCAATACCACCAGAACAGATTAATTGGGAATTCAATTCATTGCCATTTGCCAGACTTTGTTCACATCAAAAATAAGCTGTACGAAATGCTTTGTAACACAACTATGAAAAGTACTACATACGTGCAAGTATTTCTTTCTGCAATGCCAAGTTGTTAGTTACTGACCTCCACTGAAGACTGGGACTAGTCACTTGCCTGCCTGCTGCCCAAGTCAGAAAATGAATGTGGTACAAAAAGAGACATGGGAAAGTAAGATTTTTTAAAAAGGCGATGTGCAAAATGGAGAAAATTCAATATCAGAAATAAGTTTACCTTTTTATACATATTCAAACAGCCTGTGTTGCAGAACCTCCTTTGTTGCCCTTCATGATACAGGTACTGAAGCATAAACCCTCGGTTGTAAAAATAAACGCCGCAGTTATCACAACAGTTGGTTTTCAGGCCATTACTTGCTCTGAACTTGCTGAAACAGGCGTTGCTGCAGAGCCGATGCACCACATTTCCATTACTGACTTCATGTAGAATCTAGAAGGAATAGTGTAACAGTTTTATGCAACATTATATGAATACGTAATCCAACTTAAGGGAGGAAAGCATTTGTACCCCATCCCCTTATTACCTGCAGTCTCTAACAGCACTTGTCACTGACGAGCCTCAGGGCCTCTGCGTTTCTGACTTATCCAGGACCACTTTGGCACCAAGTTCAAGGTTTCCAGAGAGAATTTTGTCTTTGAAAGTCATAAGCACTGGCATTGCTGAAGAACTCAAATGACAGGCTGCACTGCTAAAACACCCACACCCCTCCTCTACCAGTGTTACCAATAATTGTAAAAAAAAAAGGGAAGAAAATTGTGATTGACGAGCTTAAGTTTACTAGATTGGGTGGGGAGGGGGGAAATCAAGCAGTGGGCTCATTATAGTTCTAAGTTACTTTAACATTCCACAAGCAATAGTTGCTTTTATACTATAAATATCTTGAGATAGAAAAATAAATTTGAATTTCTCAATAACAGTGCACACAGGATTAATTATGCTTTCTAGGGGTCATTTCTGCAAGGTACAGAAAACGCACATTTCAGAATGAAAGGCAATGCCAATTAATTAGTTTGGGCTTGATTTCGGTCAAACCAAACAGCCTCTCAGGTCCCAAGATATTGTTTGAAGTCTACATGTTTCTGCAAATACAAATGTTCACTGATTGCTGTTAATTTACCTACTACATTATTGAAATGGTCATTTATAGCCTGAACACCCAAGTAGATTCAATCTGCCTACTTAAAAGAACAGAATCAAGTGGCAGTACATGGTACAATCCATTTAAGCAGGGGGTGCAATGTTCAATCTAAAGTCCTGTTATCACTAACTGAAGTATTAGGCAGGTAAAGGAACACCACGATGCTGAATCCAAGCATATTGCACAAGACCCAAAAGTAACAATTTGGGATGGGGGACAATACCTTCTGCAGTGTTATGTTGGTTTAAGTTAAGCAATAACATTTAGCATACATTCTGCAGTCTGGGCTAACAGAAGAATGGGCGGGATGAGGATGGAAGGGTCAGGGAAGATGTCAAGAGAATACAACCATAATGGGCGAGGTTTGATCCCAGTCCAGCTTAGCATCCTTGTCTAATAGCACGTGTATAGAAAACTTAGCACTTGCTGGGGACACTACTCAGCAAAGACTTCTTAACTAATAAGAACTTAAGACCCAATTGGTGGCATGTTACATACAGCTGCACATTATATTCTGCCTCTGAAAATGTTCTCTTCTGCTGGGATAGTAATGCATTGGTACCAGTAGTTTTCTATCCTTTATTCCAGTGGCATTAACAGCCTAGACAGTGACTGTTTGCAGGCTATTGGATTACAATTTACATTAATTTACTATTGGGCTAAGACATGAAACTTCTGGTATAAAGTTAAATGCATTCAAATATCTTAGGCTCAATTGCTAGTGGATAACCATCAAGGGAATCCTGGATATTCCTCCAACCTCAAGGGCCAGGACTCGGGGTTCCTGAGCCTGAATTTTTCCGGCGTCAGGCAGGCTCGGCGGGGGCGAGCAGGGACGGTCGCGGAGCTGACTGCGATCGGCTCCGCACCGCCATTTTACAGACTGGCCAATCAAAGCCAACCAAGCCTAATACGCAAGCAGTAGCGTTGAGCGCTACCTGTACAGGTGGGGAGAGGAGGGTCCTATGTTTTTTAGCGCATGTGCGCGAAAGAGCGCTTCAATCTCCCTGAGGCACGGAGCTGCCTCAGGGAGATTGAAGCGCTTTTTAAAAAAAATAAATGGAATAAAAATTCAATGAAACATGGCCCCTCATGTGACTGTGTCAAATGAGATGGGACATGTTTTTATTTTTCATGAAGTTTTTATTTAATTCGTAGAAGCTTTAGGAAACCTCATCCCACTCATAAAAAACAAAGGCTGCTTGGCCTTTTCGCCTGCCCACCAGCCAACCATTAGGTTGGACAGGCAGCGTAAAATTCATGTTAATTACCTGTTTAATGGCCTTAATAGGCCTATCAATTATCAGCGGGCGCGCAGCTGACTCCAGCGCGCATCCGCCAAATGAAACATCGCGAGACAGTGCGATGACGTTGGGACGCACATCAGAAGTCATCGCGTGTCATTTTACGTACATGCGTGTCTGGCCAACCCCCGCACACCGAATGTAAAATCCTGGCCCTGGGATTTATATGTAATGTATCAACTCTTCCTGCTGGTATAAAGATTCTGCTACAGAAAAGTAACATTTTCTCTGCTACGTTACTGTTTAGAGTCTATCTGCACGTATGGACAGTGCACGCAAAAATCATTTGCTCAAAAATATTGGTATACATGTCTGAACAAACACGAGGAAACTATAAACACCAGCATTTCCTTCTGAAGGTTATTTTTCCACTTTCACTAAAGATTAGGATGTGTAACTTAAAGGCAAGATGACAGAAATTAGAGTCTGTTCTTGTGCTGTTATGTCATGCATCAGATTTTTAAAAAGCACATAGGCACATTTTCCACTTGGTTACCCTCACCTTTCCTTTTTTATTGCAGATGCTGCATCGTGAGGACTCATCTGATGAAGAAGCTGGTTTAAGTAGCTTGGCTTCATACAGTGATAGACAAGTCGCATTGCAGAATTCCTGAAAGGACTGACTTGAACCAGCCTGTGCCACAACCAATTCCTTTGTGTTCAAAATATCCCTGGGAAAAAAAGCAGAACACGCCAAAAGTGGGTAATGTTTCTTAGACTGCATTCAGGACTACTTCCGAGATCAGTATGTTTCCAACAGGTAAAGCGCTATTTAGTCCTGGTTAATGATCGGGCAAAAGAAAACTCCGCACACTAGTTAGGTTCTGCTAAGACTGGAAAAGGGAAATAAAAAATAAGTCAAAAATATAAGGCCACAGGACCTAGAAGAGTAGAGTTCAAGAGGAGAAGAAGGAATTTGGTTTAAATTAATTGGGCAGAAGAGGTAGCAAATTCAATATATATCAGTAGTGGGTAATCTTGAAATAGGCAATTGATATACTTCAAAATAAATACAAAAATAGAGTACAAAGAGAAAGAATTCCATGGATAAAAAGATCAAACCTCAACTGAAAATGTTTTCAAAAATCAAAAATAACTGTAGTAAGAAATGCTCATTTCAAGGCTGAAAATCTTCATAACTTAGTCCTATAATACTAAGGATCAATCTCATCACCCTTTTTCTGTACTAGCTACAGGGTTTGAAAGGTTTCCACTCTGACAAAAACTGAAGCCAAGTTTAAGATACATACTGATCAAAGCATTGCACACAACTTCTTCATAGTGGACTTAGGCTTAAACCCCAGCTTCACCATATAGTTCAACATTTTGTTTGCTTTATTAGTTGCTGTTCTTCAATGACTAGACATGATCAGCGTAGAATCAACTTCAGATATCTTTGAAACACCATTCACAACATTTCCCATTATCACCTTTCAACATGCAAGAACTTGCACTTAATTAATTGAATTCAATCTGCCACATAGTTCTGAATATTGCAAATATTGCCCAGCTCATTCTGTCATTCTTTTGGCAGCTACGCGAGATTTTATTGTTGCTCCCTAAACCACCCTGCCCCACCAACCCCCAGTTTCTATCATCTGCGAACCTGGCATTGAGTTTCCGAATCATGATAATTTGGGGTCACAACACCATTCTCCAAGGAATCCATGCAATTTCCTTTCACTCAGCCAATTCTTAATCTACCTCCAGCTTTTACTTAAGCTGCCTGTTACCTGAAGCTTGTGTAAGAGCCTTTCATGTGGATCTTAAGGGTTTTTCAAAGTCTGGGTATCCTGTCAAGATTTTCCAACGTCCACTTGACAAGGCACTCTCTCAAAAAGGTGGTGGTCTAGTCAGGCAGGGTCTACACCCTTCTGCTGTCTTGCATTACATTTAAAATATTTTCTTTATTTTTTTTAAAACTGGAATTTTCCAATGTCCAGAAAGAAACCATACAATGGTCATCCCATCTGCACAGGTATGCACTCGTGGCACAATAAAGCAGGACCTGTATAAGTACTCCCCTTCCTTCTCCCAGAACAAGCCAAAAATTGGAAACACTTCTAACAAGCATAACACATTTCAGGACAAGTTACAATCCAATTTAAGTATTCACACAAAGTATTTTAAGTTCCCAATGTAGCTTTCATTGGTACTTCAGTTCCCACCTGGTACGGTGCTGAGCCACATCGACCAGAAGGCCGAGATCTCCTAATACAATTCCTATTTGTGCTAAGTTAACTAATTTCAGCTATTAGCTATCCTCGGGCTCTGGGAGGTGAAACTAGTCAGGGTTTTTCACTCCTTACTGTTTACTTTTGCGGCTAGAGGTGAAAATATACCGTAGTACAAATCAGTCGTATGTGCCTAAAGGTGACATCGCAACTTGGAAAAACATCCGACCTGTGCGTGCTCAGGTCAACAAACATGCAAAAGAGAAAATAATTACTTGTTGCAGAATGTGCATATCTTGGTAGACGATGGCTTCTGAGAATAGGTTGTGAGGCATGTGGAAGAGCAGAAGAGCTGAGGTGCCCCTTTTCTCTGGTACGCAGTTTGTCCCTTTTGCAGGGGCTTTTTACAATTAGCACATGTTACTTTTGCCAAGGATCGTGAAGGCCTTTGTGGGCGAGGAGAATGGATTTGGGCTTCAGCTTGAGCTTGAGCTTGAGCCTGAGCTGCTTGCAGAGACAATCTGGTAGTCCGCCTTGGCCGTCGTGAAACATAATCTTCCTCCTTAATATTAACTGTTGTGGTGGAATTATCCTTTGCTAAAGAAAGAAAGAGGAAGCAAAACAAAAAGAAATAAAAATACTAAAGCACAAAGCAGTTCCTTTTAATACTTGGAAAAACTCAGCAGGTCTGACAGCATCTGTGGAGAGGAACACAGTTAACGTTTTGGCCCTTAAACCAGCTATATTTCACCGCTCTTCTATTTTTCCTTAGTTCTGTTGAAGAGTCATACGGACTCGAAACGTTAACTGTGTTCCTCTCCGCAGATGCTGTCAGGCCTGCTGAGTTTTTCCAGGTATTTTTATTTTTGTTTTGGATTTTTGTTTTGGATTTCCAGCATCCGCAATTTTTTGCTTTTGTCCTTTTAATACTTCCTCAATTAGTGACTGAACCTCATTCAGCAGATTTGGGTTGTAAAATGTTAAATGTTGCTAATTCAAATCTAGCCAGCCAAATAAAATAAAAGTTTCCACAGTCTACTGCCTACAAGGGTTTCCTGAAATGAGTTTGGGGAATTTCATTTTTTAAACAGATCAATCCACAACATTCAACCCCTAACTAGCAATTTCACTCAAGAGACCAGGGTGAGATAATGTACAAGGTGCTCTCTTGATGTTGGAGTTAATGAGCATTATGTTCAAACAAAGCAAAGGGACTTTCCTCCTCATCTAACCCATCAATATGCTTCATGGACAATGTAGTTGCACAGAATTATATAGAATGTACAGCACAAACCGGCTATACAGCCCAAGTGGTCCTGCAGATGTTAATGCACCACATAAATCTCCTTTCACCATGCTTCATCTAAACCTAAAAAGTGTCCTTAGGTTCCTCTCTCCATCATCTGTTTTTCTGGTTTCCCCTTAAATGCAACTATGCTATTCCACAAATCATAAAACAAAAATCCCAAAAAGCAATTCAAAGAATAAATATAAGCCATGCTCTCTCCCTGCAAACCCTCTCACCATAACCAAGTCACAAATGATCTCAAAATTTGGGAAATCAATAACAGAAGGTTTGTCACTTGAATATGGGGCTACATGTTGGAAACCTTCATCTCCTGCAACCTACATTTGACTTGGAAGAACTGGATTCAGACAGAATGTGCCTCAAATGGAAAATTATTCTATATCCTAGCAGTGATATTCATAAGAACAAAATATATTTGGAAAAAATACAAAAAACTTAAAATCTCATCTATATTTTTCCAACAACAGCTGATACAGAGAGGGATCTGAGAGGAACAAACAAAATCCAATTTTATGCAGGCCAATGAGTTAATACGGAATGTAACGTCAACACAAGGTCAATGATGGATCTCCTCAATACCTGTTATTCGTTCAAACATTATTAAAGCTCTCATTTCACGGTCTTCCTCTGAAAGGTGCATACGTTTCAGGGCAAGTTGATTGCACAAGTAGGAAGAAAGTAATGAAGAGCGAGCTGCACCCACCACCATACAATTTATAGGTGTTTTAATTCTCTTGTCCTGAGCTACCAGATACAACTGAGGATACAGGCACAGTTTCAGTTTATAAGAGATTCTAAATGTTTATGGAGATTTCCAAACCATTCACATGTGGAAAGGTTGTTGGGGAATATATCCAATTAGTGGTAAAGAGAGTGGAGAAAACAATGCATAAATATAATAAACAAGGTTAAAATGGAGATGGTCAGAAACAATTCACATATTATTGGGTATGGTGACCATTACCAAGAAGGTGCTAGGAAAACTGAAAGGTCTGAAGGTGGATAAATCACCTGGACCAGATGGATTACACCCCAGAGTTCCGAAGGAGATTGCTGAAGAGATAGTGGAGGCGTTAGTGGTGATCTTTCAGGAATCACTCGAGTCAGGGAGGGTTCCAGAGGACTGGAAAATCGCTAATGTAACCCCCCTGGTTAAGAAGGGAGTGAGGCAAAAGACGGGAAATTACAGGTCGATTAGCCTGACCTCGGTCGTTGGTAAGATTTTAGAGTCCATTATTAAGGATGAGGTTTCAGAATACTTGGAAGTGCATGGTAAAATCGGGCAAAGTCAGCATGGTTTCATCAAGGGGAGGTCATGCCTGACAAGTCTGTTAGAATTCTTTGAGGAGGTAACGAGTAAGTTAGACAAAGGAGAGCCAATGGATGTTATCTACTTGGACTTCCAGAAGGCCTTTGACAAGGTGCCGCACAGGAGGCTGCTCAGTAAGATAAGAGCCCATGGTGTTAGAGGCAAGGTACAAGCATGGATAGAAGATTGGCTGTCTGGCAGGAGGCAGAGTGGGGATAAGGGGGTCCTTCTCAGGATGGCGGCCGGAGACTAGTGGAGTTCCGCAGGGGTCAGTGTTGGGACCACAACTTTTCACTTTATACATTAATGATCTAGATGAAGGAACTGAGGGCATTCTGGCTAAGTTTGCAGATGATACAAAGATAGGCAGAGGGACAGGTAGTATTGAGGAGGCGGGGAGGCTCCAGAAGGATTTGGACAGGTTAGGAGAATGGGCAAAGAAGTGGCAGATGGAATACAACGTGGGGAAGTGTGAGGTCATGCACTTTGGTAGGAAGAATAGAGGCATAGAATATTTTCTAAATGGGGAGAGAATTCAGAAATCTGGAGTGCAAAGGGACTTGGGAGTCCTAGTCCAGGATTCTCTTAAGGTTAACTTGCAGGTTGAGTCAGTAGTTAGGAAGGCAAATGCAATGTTGGCATTTATTTCGAGAGGACTAGAATATAAAAGCAGGGATGTGCTGCTGAGGCTTTATAAGGCTCTGGTCAGACCACATTTAGACTATTGTGAGCAATTTTGGGACGCGTATCTCAGGAAGGATGTTCTGGCCCTGGAGAGGGTCCAGAGGAGGTTCACGAGAACGATCCCAGGAATGAAAGGCTTAACATATGAGGAACGTTTGAGGTCTCTGGGTCTATACTCGATGGAGCTCAGAAGGATGAGGGGGGATCTGATTGAAACTTACAGAATACTGAAAGGACTGGATAGAGTGGACGTGGGGAAGATGTTTCCATTAGTAGGAGAGACTAGGACCCGAGGGCACAGCCTCAGAGTAAAGGGATGACCTTTTAGAACAGAGATGAGGAGAAACTTCTTTAGCCAGAGAGTGGTGAATCTATGGAATTCATTGCTACAGAAGGCTGTGGAGGCCAGGTCATTGAGTGTATTTAAGACCGAGATAGATAGATTCTTGATTGGTAAGGGGATCAAAGGTTACGGGGAGAAGGCGGGAGAATGGGGTTGAGAAACTTATCAGCCATGGTTGAATGACGGAGCAGACTCGATGGGCCGAATGCCCTAATTTCTGCTCCTATGTCTTATGGTCTTATATTGGATTACACAGATTATCAAGTTTGATGAAGTCATGCCAACAGCAATATAGCACAGCATAAAATAAATAAGAGATCAGCTTCCTCATGTACACCAGCACCACCCAATTCACCTTAACAGCCATCACCATCAAGTCCAAATGCTGTTGCTGTGCTGCCTAACATCCATGTGCTGAATGACCCCACAGCATATTTTCCTCTTAAGAGTATTCGAGTGGAAAACATTACTTGGGCAGGATACTTAAGGGAAATTTAGGCATAGAGGGTCACACTCCCATAAAAATTCACCCAATTTTCTACTAAAATCTAGAGAGGGAAAAAAAATGTGGCTATTAGAGGTGTACAGCCTTACTCCTAGTTTTCCTCAATCCCCTTTGCACAGGCAATGCTTTTGGCTAAGTGCTCCAAGAGGAGTATCAGCCCAACAATATTGTGCACTCAAATCTCTGTCTTTTTTTGAAAAGCCAATACCTACATTTCATTAGCACCAATTCAATCAGCTTACTGACTTATCATTCAAGCTATGCAAATAACAGTCTGTTTTGAACCAAAGTTGAACATGCCCACCTCTGGCCCAACGCCACTGCTTCACTATCCCATTCTAAATCCACACCATCATCTTTTCAACCGTCAACTCGTTTAATGATTTTATGACAGGCCTCTCAAAAGCCTTTTGTCTCACATAATCAACAAATTCAAAACTGCAGGCGGTTTACCCTTCCATGCAAATTTACTTGTCCGCCCAGCTCCATTAATTCTTTTTGCCGTAGCAGATGCACTTAAAATCCTCGTCATTTTCACCTTGTGAAAAAGCTTCAGGTCACACGCACCAACCTCTTCAGTCTCACAACAGCTTGTCCTCTGCACCCCCCTAAATACTCCGCAGTAGGCAGATTTTCCAATCATTATGAACGTGGCCTCTCAAATTTCTTCTAAACCCATCTCAGTTTACTACCCCACTCACCATCTTCAAAGGCATCCTTAAAAATAAACCTCTCCCATTATGCCAATATTGATCCCCTGCCTACAATTCTCTCAAGAAGCTTCTTGTGTCCCACCCATAAAACACTTGAACACATTCTTTACATATGTAGCCACATATGAAATCAAGTTGTTTCTCTTACCATTTGTTTTGTTAGACGATGAACAATTTTCTCTTTTTGAGGACTTGTGGGCTGTTTCCTTATTTTCCTGCAACATAATCGCAGCATCCTGCATCAGTATTACCCATGAATTTACTAATTAAATAGGAAATGTTTAAACTGCATTGCAAGGGTAAGCAATGTAGTAAAACTTACTGTATCTTTATCCGTTTTTTCAGCATCTTCATTAGTTGCATCAGTTCGACAGGGAGACGATTTGTCCACTTTAACTAATGAAGCAGAAACAAAAACATTAGGCTTACAATTTGCAGTTTAGAACAAGGAGACAGATGTTCCCATGATAGCTCAGTGGTGTCATACTAAACCTTCAATTTAATTCAACTGTGAAGGCAGAGTTCAGGCTCTGGTTCTACCCACTTAATTTGGTTAAGAGTTCAAAAATAGGAAATATGCAGAAATATTTCAAACAAACCATAGTAGGTAATGAAATACTTCCTTTCATGTTAACTTTCAATACATGATATTTGAAATCAGAAAGCCATTGAAGCACACTGTATAAATTCATTAAACAGAGAAGAGTATGTATGCTGAACAAGGGAATTGAAGGATATAGCAAGCTGGCAGAAAGGTGGGGTTAACAGGAGTCAATAAAGAGCTAACTAGCACAGCATGATTGTATAATTTCCTATTTTTCCTATCCAGTACATTTGCTGTCATCCTGTCAGAGGAAACAGTATAAGGTTCAGGCTTTGTTGTACTGGTCTCCAGAGTCAAAAGGGCCTACCAAAGTTCACCAAGGCTCACACATGGATTGCTATTTGGACTACACTGCAAGACTGATTAAGATACTGACAGTATCACAGGCATAAAGTTTAAGATTTAAGTAAATTTTGCACTCCTTAAAATTCTGCTCATTAAATGATCAGAATGGACCATTTACCATTTTACACACTACCATCAAGTACTTTCAATGTGATTATACACTTCATCCAGCCTATGCCAACAAATGTCTCAACCCAACCTCGAAAGAGCACTGTATTGCCATGTGCCTTCATTGCCCTCTCCGCAGGCCTATTGTGCACCACTCTCCAACTCCAATCTGTACTCTTTGCTACATACCAATCGTTCTGGTTATGACCCGCCTCCAACTTCTAATGCATTCGCCTCCTCCACCTTCATTGGCAAAGTTTATAGTTACTTCAGCTCAACTCTCTGGAACTTCATCACTAAAGCCGTCTCACCTCAGTATTTCTCTCTCCACTTTGTAAAGCCTCCAAATGCATATGAAATAGAAACAGGATTAGACCATATGGTCCCTTGAACCTGCTGCATCATTCAATATAATCACAACTAATCTGCCTAAACTCTCACGTTCCCACCTGCTCCCCACATCGCTTGAACACCTGTCCTTTCAACTGCAGTTTTAGATTACTTCTCCCAACTCAACCGCTACTGACCAACATTTGATTCTGTTAAACACCCTAGGATGCCTTTTCACATTAGAAAAATTATATAAACGTAAATAATAAGGACACATACTTCCACATTTATAAACAGAGGAGTGTTTGCTAGATGCAGCTTTTGAAACCCTTCTGCTACGTCAGAGGTGTGAAGCAATGAACCAAAGGCACACAATGAATCAGTGAGCACGTTCAGTTTGTCACACCACTTGCATTTTCAACATACACCTTTAATATTAATAGCCCAGCTATTTTGAGTTGAGCATCTTACAAGATCATTTGTAAATATTAATTTCTCATAATAATATGACTGTATTCTTTCCAACTTACCCCACCCTTATTTCACTTTGTTGGATCTCCATTCTTCACAGCAAAGGCTATTTGCAAGTTCATGGAAATACCTATTTTACATTAGGCACTAAAAGCAGGCTACAGTTGGCCCAGTTAGGACTCTAAACTTCCATTTCACTTTAATCTTCTTGCTTTGTGTTCCCCCCAGAGTACTTGTTGAAACCTACAAATTGCTGTCCGTGGAACCATAAACTGACCCCACATCCAGCCATTGCATGACACCACTCACTGATTCAACCACCCTGCACCCTTTTATATAGCATCAACTTTAGGTAGTTGGAGTTGATTAGATGTTGGACTCCAATCTCAGAAAATCAGGTTCAAACTCAACACAGGCAGGCAGACAGAATGTGTCACAAAAACAAAAGTGCTGGAAATACTCCGATCCGGCTGTATTTATGGCTACAGAAAGTATGTTAATATTTCAAGTTGATGGCCTTCCATCAGAGCGGCCTGTAAATATTACACACTGCAACAACAGTATGCCCCTGGTGAAGGGAATGGATGTTTAATCTGGTGGATAACTGGCCTATCAAGCAGACCGATTTGCTCTAGACAGTGTTAACTACACAAATGTAGGCAAATGGAGAGTACGCCATCATGGTCCTGTTCCATGGTGGGTGCTAGAAAGTTTCTGAGGAGTCAGAAGGTGAACGACTCACTTCAGAATGGCCAGCCTCTGACCTGCTGGGCAATCTCAATCTCAGAACTGCCCCATGGGCATGCAGTAAAAGTCTTGCTTTTTTTAAAGATTATACTTCAGTTTGCAGAGTTAAGAAACAATGTGAATTCACAGCCACAGCTCCTTAGATGAGTTAAGTCACAGGTCAATCCCAATGAATGGCTGTAAAGGCTAGAAGAGGGGTGAAACGGCCAACTCTTCTTCCTACATCATCGCAATCAATATATGCTTTACTCTGAAGGAGCAGAAAAGAGTCCCCAGGCCATCGTAATACAAACTTATAAGCTGTCAGTCAAACAACAATAATGAGGACCAGAAAGCAGCACACCACCCACTCTCAAACTGTTCAGCATCACTACAACAGAATATATGGAGAGAAGGGGAGAAAATAACTTTAAAATTGACTATTACAGAACAAAATAACTTGGGTGAATTGCTAGTCATTGATTATATTCATCTTCCACCAAATCCTAAACATTATTCAACTGAAGTATAGACATCTCTCAGTGAGCTGAGATCAGATTGCTGACTGTTTTCACATTCTTATAGGCAGCAGAAATTGAAAGTGTATTTTTGTTAGAGGTTTTGGCTCAGTACCAGATTTCTCTGGTGTCTTTCAAAGCTGTCTCCAGGAAGTATTACAACACTAAACTCTGCATGTGCCTGTCTCCTTTCATGCACTTTCATTATTGTGAAAAATTATAACATTTCCTCTTTGGCCAGCAGCTGAAATCTTATGCTGTCAGACATCAAATGGTGATGTTGCCAAGCTTTCCAGATTGGTTTCCCAGTTATTTTATGTTGTGTCCTTGTTTCACCTCCTGCTGATTTCCTTGGGTCACACACCATACCCAGACTCACAGGGTATCCAGACATAACATAGAATGGAAGAGCCCAGAAAGCTATTTGGCCCCTGTGCTTGCTCTTTACCAGAGCTACCAATTATTCCTTGCCCTTTCCTCATTGACCTGCAATTTTTTCTCAAAGTATATATCCAATTCCCCCAACCCCTCACATCTCCCTGTCTTTGTAATCTTTCCAGCCCACAACTCTCTAGGGTATCTACACCAATCTAATTCTGGACTCTTTGAGCAGCCCCAATTTTAAACTGTTCCACCACTGGCGGCTGTGCCTTCAGCTGTCTTGGTCCAAAGCTCTACAAATCCCTCTCCACACCTCTCCATCACGCTTTCTTCCTTCCATAGAGTCCATAAAACCTACCTTTGACCAAGCTTTTGGTTATCTAACCTGATATCTCCTTCTGTGGCTTTTTGTCATATTTTGTATTATAATGGTCCTGTGAAGTGTTTAGGGACATTTAAAGGTGCTATACAAATAAGCTGTTGCTCCTGAAAGTGACTACTGAATCTGCTTCCGCCAGGCATTCAAGCAGTGCATTCCCTATTCATAACAACTCTTCAGGAAGAGAAATCCTCATCTCCCCTCTGTTCCTTTTGCCGATTACCTTAAATCTGTGTCCTCTGATTACCAACACTACTACCACTGGAAAGTGTTTCTCATTTACTTACCAAAACCCTTCAAGGGTTTTGAAATCCTCCATTAATTTTCTCCTTAACCTTCTCTACTTTAAAGAGAGCAATCCCAGCTTCTCTACGTAACAAATATGCATCCATGGTATCATTCTAACAACCTTCTCTGAAGCCTTTACAGTACTATATTCTGGGTGCCCAGAATTGACAGAGCCTTCCAGCTGCAACCAAGGATTTGTAAAGTTTCAGCATAATTTCCTTGCTTTCACAGAATCACAATGCAGAAGAAGCTCTTCAGCCCATCGAGTCTGCACCGACATGTGAGAAACCCCTGACCTACCTACCTAATCCCATTTACCAGCACTTGGCCCATAGTCTTGAATGTTATGACGTGCCAAGTGCTCATCCAGGTACTTTTTAAAGGTTGTGAGGCAACTCGCCTCCACCACCCTCCCAGGCAGCGCATTCCAGACCGTCACCACCCACTGGGTAAAAAAGTTTTGCCCCACATCCCCCCTAAACCGCCTGCTCCTCACCTTGAACTTATGCCCCCTTGTGACTGACCCTTCAACTAAGGGGAACAGCTGCTCCCTATCCACCCTACCCATGCCCCTCAATCTTGTACACCTCGATCAGGTCACCCCAACGAAAACAACCCAAGTCTATCCAACCTCTCTTCATAACTTAAATGCTTCTTCCCAGGCAACAACCTGGTGAATCTCCTCTGCACCCCCTCCAATGCAATCACATCCTTCCTACTGCTATTCTATATTTCCATAGCATAGATAGCATCCTTTGCTATTCTATATTTCCATTTACAAACTCAAGGATCCCTTATGCTGTTTTAACAACCATTTCTTGTTCCGTCACCTTCAAAGATTGGTGTTAAATACATTTTACCGCTCTGACCTGCTGGAGATCAAGGAATTGAAGATCTCTTCTCACTGCCAGTCCCCAGTGTCTGATGAAAGTTTCTTGAAACACAATCAACCACCTTCCTACTACTTTGGTCATACAAATAAATAAATTAGCACTCAATTGACAATGTAGGTGCAGTGCTAATTAATCTGAGAAGTGCAGTAGTTCACTCTGGTGCCCTGAATGTTCATTTGAAATCAAGATCTACAGTTTTGGGCAGATTAAATGGGGGGGGGGGGGGGTGTGTGCTTTTAGAACTTAGGAAATAGGAGCAGTAGTGGACCACACAGTCCATTAAGTCTGCTCCGCCATTCAACAGGATTATGGCTGATCTTGGGCTTCAATTCCATTTTTCCATCCGCTCCCCATATCCTGAGACACCCTTAATTCCCTAAGGGACCAAATATCTGTCTATCCCAGCCTTAAATGTATTCATCATCCACAACCTTCTAGAGTAAAGGATTCATTCAAAGACTCTCAACCCTTTGAGTGAAGTAATTTCTCCACAGCTCAGTCCTAAATGACTGCTCCTTATCCCGAGACTGAGCACCCACGTTGTAGATACCCCGACAATCTCTCAACATCCACCCTATCGAGCCCCTTCAGAATTTTGTAGGTTTCAATGAGATCGCCTCTTGACTCTTCTAAACTCCAGAGAATACAAGCCTAATTTACTTAGCCTCTCATCATAGGGCAGCCCCTCACCCCAGGGACCAATCTAGTGAACATTCGCTGTACCGCCTCCGATACAATTATATCCTTTCTTAAATGCGGTCAAAACTGCACACAGTACTCCAGATGTGGTCTCACCAAAACCCTGTACAATTGTAGCAAGTCTTTTTTTTGTACTCTAATCCCCTTGCAATAAAGGTCAACAAATCATTTGCCTTCCTAATTGCTTGCTACAACTCCATGCTAACTTTCTGCATTCCTTGTACCAGCACACCCAAGTCTCTTTGAACATCAACACATTCAAGTTTCTCACCTTTTTAAAAAAATTCTTTTTTATTCTTACAATCAAAGTGAATAACTTCACACTTCCCCAAATTATACTTCATCTACCATCTTGTTGCTCACTCACCTAACCTGTCCATATTCCTTTGCAGCTTGTGTCCTCCCTACAGCTTCCCTTCACACCTAGCTTGGTATCACCAGCAAACTTAGATACATTACTCTCCATCTCTTCATCCAAGTCATTAATAAAGATTGGAAACAGTCGAGTCCCAGCACTGATCCTTGCAGCACTCCACTATTCACTGCCTGCCAACTTGAAAGATTTTATGCGCACTGTTTTCTATCCATTAACCAATTCTTTATCCATGCTACTATATTAGCCCCAATTCCGTGAGCCCTTATCTTACCTATTAAGAGTTTTGTGCAGCACCTTATTGAATGCCTTTTGGAAATCCAGCTAAACTACATCTACTGGTTCCCCTTTAACTATCCTACCAGTTATATTCTCAAAACAAATTCTAATAAATTTTGTCAAACAAGATTGCCCTTTAGTAAAACCATGCTGACTTATTCTAATCATTCTATGCTTTTCCAACTGCATTGTTAAGACTTCTTTAATAACAAATTCCAGCAAATCCCAATCCTTATCCACGGGGCACTGAGTTGACCAGCTGCAAGAGCGCCAGCTAGCGATGCCACTACTAATTGACACTAACATCCAATATGTAGTTTCAGGTGAACATGTATTTGGTTCTCCTCTTTCCTCGCACCACTCAATGACTTTATAATGTAAACATTTAAACATAACATTTCTTGAAATATAATACAACACTAATCTAGCATTTTTCAGAAACAATTCATAAGGTTTCCAAGTCAATGATGAAAAGTCAGTTTTAACTAAATTAAAAATAGTAAAACTCACTTATAGCAGAAACTTCTGGAAACCTGTCTGGGCACGAATTTTTATTCTTGTTAGCTTTGGGTGGGCAGAGGTGGGGATTTAGTGGGGGAAAATGGGAAAAAGCGAAGCGAGATAGAGAAAAGGATGTGATGGAGGATGGGGAAGAGGTGTATGGTCAAGCACAAATTGCAATCCTGCATAATGTTTACTTGTAATCAGGGATTTGACCATCATGAATGCCTGTTTCAAAGCAGATTTAGCCCAGTTTGCCTTGTAATGGCATTTTTCTTATTAGGACGTAACAGCATGCATGAAGTGCAAGCTCCTTTCAAGTTGCTGCTTTTCACATAAATAATGTGGCTGATTCATCCATCCACAGCAATCATCAATAATGGACAACTGTTAGCATAGTACCAGAAAATTGAGAATCAGGTCAATTTGAAGGATTTGACCACAGCTCGAGTGTGCCAAACTCTCTGTTGCCCCCAGCCACAGACAGCCACCACTGTTACTGAACAAACACAGTCTCACTTCCTGGATCCAACTGAAGCTGGTTAAAGTTACTGACACAGCTTACAGCAGCTGCAGGGAAGTGGCCACTGCTAGTCACAGTAGGATAACAGCAAACACACAATAATCAATTGAGTAGCTAATAGATGAAATCCGTATATTGTTAAATCGATTCCTCTTGTCTTCCTTTCTCTCCATTTTCAATGCTGTGTCACTGTGTTATTAAAAATACCAAAGATTGTGGCAATGTGGCTCACCCGCCATTTTACTACACTGAAAATCTAACATCACTCACTGGCTTCCCAGGAAATACACCTAATACAAGAGGTGGGGGCTTGCAATTTGCTTTCCCCATGCCAAAACAACCGTGCTTTTAATGATTTTGTAGAAATTACAGAGACTGTTGATGACACCCCCACCACTATCTATAGAAGGGGTTTCCAAATAACAATCGAGAACATAATTGAGGTGTATCAGATGGGATGAGGGTGGGACAGATTTATTCAACCAATTGTTTTATTAATTTAAAGCAACAAGGAGCTCCTCCCATTGCCATAAATTTAAACAATACTATTCAACATAGTACTAAGCCAAAACAAAAACAAAAATACCTGGAAAAACTCTGCAGGTCTGGCAGCATCTGCGGAGAGGAGCACAGTTAACGTTTCGAGTCCGAATGACCCTTCAACAGAACTAAGTAAAAATAGAAGAGAGGTGAAATATAAGCTGGTTTAAGGGGGTGGGGTGGGTGGGACAAGTAGAGCTGGATAGAGGGCCAGTGATAGGTGGAGATAACCAAAAGATGTCACAGACAAAAGGACAAAGCGGTGTTGAAGGTGGTGATATTATCTAAGGAATGTGCTAATTAAGGGTAGAAAGCAGGACGAGCAAGGTACAGATAGCCCTAGTGGGGGTGGGGTGGGGTGAAGGAATCGAAAAAGGCTAAAAGGTAGAGATAAAACAATGGATGGAAATACATTTAAAAATAATGGAAATAGGTGGGAAAAGGAAAATCTATATAAATTATTGGAAAAAAAGAGGCGGGGGGGGGGGAAATCGGAAAGGGGGTGGGGATCCCTCTGCCCCCATCCCATCTTCCAATCCCAGCCCTGGCCGTGTATTCACCATACCCCCTGACCTTCCCCTCTCCGACACTGAACGTTCAGTGCTCAGCAAAGGACTTAGTTTCATATCCTTACGCCCTCATCTCAATGAATTTCGGGCTCAGCACGATGCTGAACTCTTCTTCCGACGCCTTCGTCTCCGTGCTCACTTCTTTGGGCAGGTGTCCTCTCCTCGTTCAACGGATCCTTTTACCCACCTCCAATATTCTCCCTCCACCTGGACCCCTCCCTCTGGATTCTTACCTTCTCTTGATCTTTTCATTGAGAACTGTCGGCGTGACATTAGTCGTCTCAATTTCTCTGCTCCTCTCACCCACTCTAACCTGTCTCTCTGAACTTGCTGCACTCCATTCTCTCAGGTCCAACCCTGACATTGTCATCAAACCCGCTGACAAGGGTGGTGCTGTTGTTGTCTGGCGCACTGACCTCTACCTCGCATAGGCTGAGCATCAACTCGCAGACACTTCCTCCTACCTCCCCCTGGACCACGACCCCACCACTGAACATCAAGCCATTGTTTCCAGGACTGTTACTGACCTCATCTCCTCTGAGATCTTCCTTCCACAGCTTCCAACCTGATAGTCTCCCAACCTTGGACAGCCCGCTTCTACCTCCTACCCAAAATCCACAAACAAGACTGTCCCGGCAGACCGATCATGTCAGCCTGTTCCTGCTCCACGGAACTCAATTTCTTGCTATCTTGACTCCATTCTCTCTCCCCTTGTCCAGTCCCTTCCCACCTACATCCGTGATTCCTCTGACATCCTACATCATATCATATATCATCATATCAACAATCATCATATCAACAGTTCCCTGGCCCCAACCGCCTCCTCTTCACCATGGACGTCCAATCCCTCTACACCTCCATCCCCCACCGGGATGGTCTGAGGGCTCTCCATTTCTTCCTCAAACAGAGGCCTGAACAATCCACATCCACCACTACTCTCCTCCGTCTGGCTGAACTTGTTCTCACACTGAACAATTTCTCCTTAGACTCCTCTCACTTCCCCCAAATAAAAGGTGTGGCTAAGGGTACCCGCATGGGCCCCAGCTATGCCTGTCTCTTTATGGGGTATGTGGAACATTCCTTGTTCCAGTCCTACTTCGGCCCCCTCCCACAACTCTTTCTCCGGTACATCGATGATTACTTCGGTGTTGCTTCATGCTCTCGTCTGGACCTGGAAAAATTTATTAATTTTGTTTCCAATTTCCACCCCTCCATCATTTTCACATAGCCCATCTCTGACACTTCCCTTCCCTTCCTTGACCTCTCTGTCTCAATTCCTGGTGATAGACTGTCCACCAATATCCATTACAAGCCTACTGACTCCCACAGCTACCTCGACTACAGCTCCTCACACCCTGCTTCCTGTAAGGACTCCATCCCGTTCTCTCAGTTCCTTCGCCTCCATCGCATCTGTTCTGATGATGCCACTTTCAAAATCAGTTCCTCTGACATGTCTTCCTTCTTCCTTAACCGAGGTTTTCCACCCACGGTGGTTGAAAGGGCCCTCAACCATGTCCAGCCCATCTCCCGTGCATCCACCTCACAACTTCCTCTCCCTCCCAGAAACATGATAGGGTCCTCCTTGTCCTCACTTATCACCCCACCAACCTCCGCATTCAAAGGATCATCCTCCGCCATTTCCGCCAACTCCAGCATGATGCCACCACCAAACACATCTTCCCTTCACCCCCTCTGGCAGCATTCCGCAGGGATCGTTCCCTCCAGGACATCCTGGTCCACTCCTCCATCACCCCCTACACCTCAACCCCCTCCCACAGCACCTTCCCATGCAACCGCAGAAGGTGTAACACCTGCCCCTTCACTTCCCCTCTCCTCACCGTCCAAGGGCCCAAACACTCCTTTCAAGTGAAGCAGCATTTCACTTGCAGTTCCCTCAATTTAGTCTACTGCATTCGTTGCTCCCAATGTGGTTTCCTCTACATTGGAGAGACCAAACACAGACTGGGTGACTGCTTTGCAGAACACCTTCAGTCTGTCCGTATGCATTACCCAGACCTCCCTGTCGCTTGCCATTTCAACACACCACCCTGCTCTCACGCCCACATGTCCGTCCTTGGCCTGCTGCATTGTTCCAGTGAAGCTCAACGCAAACTGGAGGAACAGCACCTCATCTTCCGACTAGGCACTTTACAGCCTTCCGGACTGAATATTGAGTTCAACAATTTTAGATTATGAACTCTCTCCTCCATCCCCAACCCCTTTCCGATTCTCCCCCCGCCCCCTTTTCCAATAATTTATATAGATTTTTCTTTTCCCACCTATTTCCATTATTTTTAAATGTATTTCCATCCATCGTTTTATCTCTACCTTTTAGTCTTTTTCAATTCCTTCACCCCACCCCACCTCACTAGGGCTATCTGTACGTTGCTTGTCCTGCTTTCTTCCCTTAATTAGCACATTCCTTATTTAATATCACCACCTTCAACACCTCTTTGTCCTTTTGTTGGTGACATCTTTTGGTTATCTCCACCTATCACTGGCCCTTTATCCAGCTCTACTTGTCCCACCCCCCCTTAAACCAGCTTATATTTCACCTCTCTTCTACTTTTGCTTAGTTCTGTTGCAGGGTCATTCGGACTCGAAACGTTAACTGTGTTCCTCTCCGCAGATGCTGCCAGACCTGCAGAGTTTTTCCAGGTATTTTTGTTTTTGTTTTGGATTTCCAGCATCCGCAATTTTTTGCTTTTATCATAGTACTAAGCCATACTGGCTAGAAAATCTAAGGTTTGATCTCTGGTCTTGAGTCAGGTTAAGCTAATTGCAACTGAATGCCAGTGAGGCACCACAATTCTCTACAAACCCTTAAGGTCAGGAACAAAGACTGAATTAGGTTTCCCAGTAGAGATTTCAATTCGGCACTTGTTACTAGCAGCAATAACAGACTTATCATTGTTGCCTTGCAGAAAATAACAGCTCACACTAATTCTTATTATTTAGATTCACGCATGAACATTGACCAACTGGATTAAGTGCTAAACAGTTGCCACCAGTGGAATTATGTCAGATGGTGGTGGGATTGAACCTTCAGGAGAGGGGGTAAGGGAAAAAAATTGAGGGATATGTGGAATGTGGGAAGGCAGGGAGGAAATTAAGGAGATTTTTTTTCAAAAAAGAACTCCTAGCCCTTTTCTTGGGTATAGGGGGCTGTGCACTTTTACTCTTATTTACTTTCACCAGATTCCGTATCAAACAACTACTCCTGAAAGGAAATCAAATCGCTGCCTTGGCAGATTAGTGGTATTGATGGCGCCCAGTATTAACTTTTTGTTTTAAATGGATATTTTTCCTGCAGCCCCTTCAAAAAACATTAAGTGGACATAACATCTAGTTCACAAGAGTGAAGCCAAGCAAGTGAAGTGTATTGCAGTAAGAGAACATCTGGGTAACAGTGATCAAAATATAATCATGTTTAAAGTAGCAATGGAAACGGTCAAAGAAAAATCAATGAAAATACTCAACCAAAGAACAGTTAATTTGAGCAATTCAGAAGGGAATCTAGATGGACTGGACACAAAGATTGGCCAGGAAAACAGTAAACGAACAAATCAGGTACAAGCTAAACATATTCTAACATGGAGGAAAGATGGGGCATACAAAGCCAGTTAAAACTAACTTGGATGACAGAAGAGATGGAGGTTAAAATAAAAAGAGGGAAATTTATAATAAATGCCAGGCAGCAGACAGCTGAAAACCAGGCAGAATGCAGAGTGTAGTGCGTAAGAGGCAAATTGAAAAAAGGTGATCTTGTGATCTTAGCAGAGATTATGAGAAAAGACTACTGACCAACATAAAAGGGAACCCAAATATGTTAAATCAAAATATAAAAAGTAAAAGGATAGTTAAAGGAATGATGGGGCTCATTAGGGACAGTAAAGGAAATCATCCTGTGGAGGCAGAGAGCATGACAGGGACTGAATGGGTACTTTGCATGTCTTCACAAAACAGGCTGAAGTTATTGTTGCAGGAGAGGAGAGTTATTGGATAGGATGAAAATAGACAGGAACAAGGTGTTAAATAGGTTGAATATCACTCGAAGTTAACAAGCTACCCTGCCCAGAGAGGATGCATCTTAGGCTGCTGACAGAACTCGGGAAGAAGCCGGAGAAGCTTGGGAAGGGGCAGCAGAAGCTCTGACCACAATCTTTCAATCCTCCTTGGATATAAGCAGTAGTGCCAGAGGACTGGAGGGTTGCAAATGTTACACCCCTGTTCAAAAAAAAGGGTGGGGGGTGGAAATAAACTTAGTTGCTATGAGGAGCATAACAACAATGATGGGAAAGCCATTACACACCAATGTCAAGGATAAAATTAATTCTCACTTGGAGAAGCATAGATTAATAAGGGACAGCCAGCACAGATCTGTTATTTGGTAACTTGTGTCTGACTAACTTGATTAAATTCTTTGATGAAATTCTTTGATGAAGTAACAGACAGGGCTATTGAAGACAGGACAGTAAATGTTGTTATTTATAACCTTGGATAAAGGAACTACAAATCTGAAGTTTGCGAATGATACCAAACTTGGCAATATGATAACTAATGAATAGGACAATAGTTGACTTCAAGATTACAGATTAGTGAAACGGGCCGACACATGATAGATGCAATTTAATGGGGATAAGTATTAAGTGATGCACTTTGGAAGTAACAACACAGAGAATTTGTACAATCTAACTGGTAATAACTGGTCTCAAATCCAGCTGTCCAAAAATCTGAGTTGCCCAAAAACCGGACAACGTGCCATGCGTCAATTTCAATTGAGCAAAGAGAAAAATAACTTACCTGGATAATTCATCTAGGCATCACAGTAGCACAGTGTGGCACTTGACTAGTTATCCACTTCGCTGCTTGCACATCAGTCTATTCCCACACTCCCAAGCAACCCTGGACCCCACCCAACCCATTTGGCCCAAACCTCCCACAACCCAAGTCAGCCGATCCAAATTCTGGCAAGATCCGAAATCAAGCATGGCCTCGGTCCCGAGATTGCTGATTTTGAGACACATTGCCTTTATTTTCATGAGGGCGCAAGAGCAGGCAGATTTGGTGGCTGCCTCACTGGTTGTTTCTGCTGCTATCTCAGCTTCTCAGTATGTTGCCATGCGCACAAAAAGCTGTGCTTCAACAGCCACCAGCAAAGGAAGGACATCTCCACTGAGCCTGGATATACAGGTGTGAGCCCTCCTGTCAACAGTCAGCAGCCAGCCCCTGATCCAAGAGTCCAGGTTAACACAACTGTCAAATTTACATTGGGAAATACTGTTGTATTACTACCTTATTTTTCATTAGGGAGAACTGGGAGTTGGGGAAGGGATTTGTCCTTTCAAGCAAAGGTACGGTTGCAGTGTGTCTGGTTCTGACAGTAGTCAGCTACATCTCAGTCTCATGTAGGTACAATCATCATGAGTGCAATTGACAAAAATATTTCATATTTAATTGTAAAGTTAAAATTACCGTGATAGAATAATTGGAACAAAATTTCTACAGGATTGCCACAGCCATTTTGCAGACACTGTGGGAATATGCATTGACCAAGTTAAATGGTTCTGAGCAAGAGATGGAGATGTTTCTGAGTCACATATCTCTACCTCATTACTTTTCCGCAGTATGTTTTCTATAAAGGCAGAAACGCATGCTATTTGTTGCATCCAGCGTGTTTTGACAAATGTTTCCGCTGATTCATATTTTGACAGAAGACACTCCAGTAACTGACTGTTAATTGATATTTTATGTATGCATATTTTTAAAATTGTATTCCATCACATGTTATAAGTTTACTTGCTTACGGAGCTATCAGTGTAGCCATAGAACTTGATAATATTTTCCTTAAATCAGTGATGACAGACATCAGGTTAGAATTTTTTTTAAAAAAAGTTACAAGTGAAGAACTACGAGTTACAGCCTACAATTTCCCTTCAAGAACGTACCTGGACGTCTGCATCCACCTGTCTCCTGCACACAGAGTGGGGATTACATTCCCCTGGTCCCTGTGCGAGAGCTGGCAAGATGTGGCCGGCTGTTGGTGGAAATGGAAGGTGGTGAGGAGGCTGACCAGTTGCCGACTGGAGGTCTTCCTTGGGCGCCAGCAACGATTTAAGCGCAACATCCATGTGCTTACTGGTCACTTGCTGAGAGGCTGAATTAACAGTAGCCAGTAGGGCCATCAGCGCATGCAATGGGGTGGGGCACATGGAAGGGATGGAGGTAGCAAAGGAAGGTGGTGTGGAATGGGTATAAAATGGAGATTATATGAGAGGGATGAAAGGAATGGGATGGGTATGGCATGAGAAGGACCGATGTGCATGGGATGGAGATACCCTACAGTTGCAATTAAGAGACTAATTTCTCCACAGATGTTTCGCAGGTCTCTGCTCATATTTTCATATTCATGGATGGAAAGCAGATTAGAAACTGGGCATAATTTACATGTTAGGGCCAAAAAAGTCAATGCAACCCCAATCTCCTGCCCAGAGTCCAAATTTACAATCATAAGATTCCCCCATTCCCTCAATCACAATTTAACTCCCATTGAAGGTGGGAGGAAATCATTGAACCAAAGCCCTTGCCACCACTTCTCCTGTACCACACCATTTTTTAAAAGCTCAAGCTCTTCCATCCCAAAACATATATCTTGGTAAAGATCTTATAAGCATCTTGCATATATCTTGTTAGTGAGAGAAAGAAAGCAAGGCCAGACAATTATTTCAAGTAATCAAATACAGGTAGCAAATGGCTTTTTGAACTCAGCATGCCAGTTTTCAGATTCTCTAAACCGACACATTATTCTTCATCGAAACAAGCAGCTTTCACCAGAATGTCAGTATTTGTGTTGTTCAACATAAAGCTGCACAACTAAAAACTTTTAGGGAGGGGGCAGGCAGGCAGGCGCAAACCGAGGCCTTACACTGGAAAATGTATTTACATCTTGACCTATCACAAGGAGCAATGAAAAGCATTTAGCAATTTATAAAATGAAAGGTGCTCACCTTTAATAGTTTCTGTTGAAGTTCCCACACTGCAACTTATTTTTGACAGAGTCTCACAAGTGTCACTTTCTTTTCCCTCCAGCTCATCACCTTCAGCATTTCCTCCTTCTTTGATTATTTCTGTGCCCTCAGGATCCTCCACAGTCTTTACATTACAAACCACCTCTACCTCTTCCTCCCCTGGCACTGGTGATCTGCCATCTTTATCATCAGAGAGTTGCTGTGGACTGTTATCAGCCTTTACATCAGTCTCTGGCACACTGAGCTCCATTCCTGAATTTCCTTCTCGGGCCTCAACTTCTGCAAGTCTGTTGGTTTGGTGTGCTGATTCTGTGGCTTCTGTTTTATCCTTTGTGTCCACATGCTCAGGTTGTTTATCAGGAGAATCCAAGACAAGGTTATTCTCAGGATTACCTTTCATACCAACTGCCTCCTTCATGGACGGAGGATCTACTGACTGTAGCATATAGTCCATAGTGCTCCCCTCATCATCTGCTCTGCAAGGATCATTCAGTCTGTAGACTGAAGGACCAGTGTGTCCTTCCCCTGAAGGGGAGTCATTATAAAATGCCTCTAATTCTCTTCTTTCACCATTTCCTTCGCTGAAACTTTTTGGTTTAATCCACACCTCATTGCCTCCATCAGTATTCAGCTTCACTGTGACTTGCTCATTGACAGGCGGTGTCTTAAGGGAACCTGCTTCATCAGAAGTGGAATTCTGTTCTCTTTCTGAGCAGGGCTCTGTTGCATCAAGTGAAATATCTATATTCTCAGAAGCAGACAGGTCACTGCTGTTATTTGGGGCATTTTCATTGGGAAGACAGTTTGTAGATTCTGCAACATTGCTAGCATCCATTTTCAGACAGAACACGTAAACTATGGGGAAAATGCAGAAAGAAATAGCTGGTTAGCAGCAAGCTTTTTGCAAAACCAAAACAAAAAGTTGCAGAATAGGCAACTATACACAGTCTATATACCCAAACTAACAATGATGGCAACTCTGCAGCAGAGTGGCGAATAACAGTGTTTCATCAATTATGCAAAACAGATGAAACAACTGAATTAATTTAATCCTTTTTTTCCTGAAAACACGAGTTTATGCTGGGGAGGGGCCATTATACTGCTTCACAACCAGTCTCAATCCTCACCAAGTGAGAACTCTTAGTGAGTGAAGATTGTAGAACTGTAGAGAGAGATCACCACCAAACAAGACACTGCTCTTATTCAACACTCAAACACATGGCACTTTCCAGCAAATGTTTCTGGACTTTCATCAACGGCAGGAATCCTGGGCTTAATCCAAGGCCATTAATGCCAATTTTATCATCCAGGCCAAAATGCAGTACTTCAGTTTAGTCACAGACTTTCTTAGTCAATGCAACAGAGTAATACCCCATTTAAACATTCAGCAAATGGGAAAGCCCCAACTTCTCAAACTGCAAGTTCTTTGCTAATAAACTTACAGCAAGTTGGGACTGCTAATCTTTCAGCAGAAACCTCTCACACCAGCAACATGAAGTTGCATTTTCTGTTAGTCAGCGCACAATGAACCAACACTGTAAGTGTCTTCCCTCATCCCATTATCAAATAAAAATGTAGAAACACTGGTAATTCAAGAGTTCACTAATTATGTTTGCGCACAAAGTGAAGGAGTGTTACTGATGAGGCTGTGTTCATTAGTTCATTGTTAGTATCCATGTTCACCATTGAGCATTCCAACCACCAAACATTTGGGGTAAATGCACTGAAGTAATTTAACACAATAACTGTACATTTTGCATTTCGACATGGTCCCAGAAACATTAAGACTGAAGAGAGGACCTCACTCTTGGGAAGAATGTACACAAGCTAAACTCCTCAGAGGACAAATGTCTGCCTTTTAAGATAATATCTGTTCAAAAGAGATGAGCAAGTTCACAATAAAATGCAAACACAAAAATTCCAAATGTCCTTGAATATGAGGACAAGTACTATACTTCGAAAACAACCTAAGGCCATACTCAGCATCTCTTTTGCCATCAAATTTTATAATCATAGTTTTTCTTTGCTTGCTGCAGGTAGTGGAATTTTAAGAAACAAGAAGAAAGAAACAGACCAAGGTGGTATAAAATGGGATTGCAACACAATTTTAATAAAAAGCATCAAACACAGTTTCTCCTTATCTAACTTTGGGCAACACTCAACAACGTTGGTGTTAGAAAAATTCAAATTTACGATACAGACATCCTCATTTTCACGAGAAAGCTAACACAAATTATTTCCTACTCAATTTGCAGCAGGATGAGGGGTCCTAAAAATTAGTCATAGGCAGAAATTTATGTGCGCTGATTTGGAAGTAACCTGCAACATGGATTGGTAAGCAGCAGACAGATAGGAGAGGAGGTTTGATCCTCAACCGGGAGGATGTTACAAGTGCTGTTCCACAGGATCTGTACTGGAGACAAGCAAAATACTGTAGATGCTAGAAATCTGAAACAACTGAAAATACTTGAAATACTTAGCAGGTTTGGCAGCAATGTTTCGAGAGAAACAAAAACAACATTTCAAGTTGAGGACCTTTCGTCAGAACTGGAAAAAGTTAGAGATGTAACAGGTTTTAAGCAAATAGAGGCAGGGGAAGAGCAAGAAGTGTAAAGGACAAAGGAGGTCTGTGTTAGCATGGAAAACAGGAGAGATTAAAAGACAATAGGAGGGATAGTGAAAGGCAGAAGGAGATAATGAAAGGCAGAAGGAGACTGTAATCAGACACAATCAATGAAAAGATGGGTCTAGAGGAAGTGTACATGGGAATACTCATCCACAGCTACCATCTGAAAATAAATGGGGGCAGAGGTTATGATCTAAAATTGTTGAACTCCGCGCTTAGTCTGGGGAAGGCTGTGAAAGGGCCTAATCAAAAAGATGATCGAGTTATGTTGAGCTTCACTAGAACAAAGCACAAGACTGGGGAGAAAGGTGAGAAGTAGGTTTGAGAATTAAAATGACACCTGACCAAAAGCTCAGGGTCAGACTTGTGGACTGAACTCGATATTGGGTAGACTAAACGCAGATAAAATTTAGAAGACTTCCTTTCAGGACAAAAAAAGTTAGTTTCTTTTTAAGAGAATACGTGCTAATTATTGCAGGTTCAAATCCCTGTGAATTGAAGCAGGAAAGTTTTATGAAAATTATTGAAGGATAAGCTCCTAGATAGCTCAGGTCAGCCAAGAATTGCCTTGTATAGTCCAGAGTTCCACAAAACAGGGAAATCCCCAGTCTGAATTGAGTGATCCAGTCTCAGCTGAGGCAGCAACAGGACTGCTACAAATTTCTCCAAGCATCCCTGATCGAAGATGAAAGGTATCTGCTCACAGACATTGAGCGAGGGTAGGATTGGGCTTGGTCTGTCAATTCCCACTGACCGAGTAGCCAAGTAGAGGTGGCTGCCAGCACCTCAAAGGGAGAATCTATTCAAAAAATGAAAAATTTAAAGATTTTTCTCCTAATTGATTTCTTCTAATACACTCAGCATCAAGCAAATTCTACAAGGTTTCCAGCTATCAATAGATTTATTAAGTATAATAGACCAGTTATGCTATAGTTAACACTGCACATGGCCATATGTACTTCAACAGGGTTGTGGTAGTGTATGAGTTTTCTCAAAAAGGTCAAGATCATTGGATTCACACCAAGAATCAAGGACAATCTGTTTTGTAAGAATGAATCCATTGCAATGATGCAGAAATTTCACTTTCTGCAAGACAAGCAACGCCACTGATTTGCAAGTTTCACAGAAAAATGGGCAGAACTACAGGCCCCGAAAATTGCAATGAAAATCCAGAAGTCCTACAAATAAACAATGTCAATGGAAAACAACAGCTCTGCAGACACACAAACTCCCCCTAGAGCATGAAATTGCCTTTATCATCTAAAGGTTGGGGTAGGTGGTGGTGCTGGTTGACAGTGGGGAGCAAATGGCAAAGAGCAGAAGTTAAACAAGAAAGCAAATTAGTAAATTTAATGACCCTCATTACATTTTACCCAGCATTTAAGTAATAACCCTTCAAGTGCAACTCAATGCCATTCAGCCTCCAGCTAAATCTTCTTCAATGTGGTAGAGATGCTTAGCAATTAGTAAGGGTCAATAAGGGATCTGTAGAGGAAAATGCAGCTCCCCAATGATTTAATGTAATAGTTGGAAATACACAGTACATCTGTGACTACCCATAAAAATAAATATATTAACTTGGGGCCAGTGCAAACAAAGAGGCCCTACAACAGAACTGTTTCAAAAGGCTTCCATAAATCATGAACCTATCAGATTTCATCAGACCTAGTGTCTTTCCAGCATTTTCTATTATGTTATCATTGCAGTTGCTCCTGATCATAGTCCAAATTAGCACACCGTCCACAAGCAGCCCATAAGGCTTGGTGACCCAGCCCCCACAACTCAGTTCTGAATTATACTTTTGTTTCTTGCACCATATTTCTCCCATTTAAATTGTGCAATGGATTTTCCACATACTGCTCCCATATCAGTAGAAAAATATCAGTACCTTAAGATACGTCAACAGAACTTAGATTTAAACTTTATACATGGTCCGCAGGACTGTGTAAGCACCCAACAAAAAGCACTCCAGTCTTCCAGAGTTAGAAAAGCTAGACACAAATGGAAAAAAAGTGATGTGCAAGCAGAGATGTACACAAATTGCTAATATTCAAAGTCCAAAATTGAATTCTACAGTAAAAAGGAAAACCTGCATTTTCCATCAATTTGAAAACTGGAAGCACAGCCTTTTGAGTTAGTGAGGTTGCACTGAATGCTACACAAAGTTGCTATTTTTAAAATACAAGGATCGGGTCTGTTCAAACTATTGGTGAAAAATAAAATTAGTAAATTTCTGTACCTAACAGTTCACTGATAAACTGTACTGCATGGTTCAGTACTTCTCTACAAAAAGAGTTTGAAGGTTTTTGTTCTGCAGCAACTAGATGCGAACAGTTTTTAAACAAAGCATTGACCTGGTTTTTGCAGCAGCAGCAAAGTGAAGGCGTACTCTGATGGCATTTTAAATTACATTCTTAGCATTTTTGTAGGCTGCAGAGGGGAACTTGCTCTCCTGACTACAGCATGGGTGGGTTGGCGTGGTGAATAGCGAGAACTTGTGGCGAGGCGCAATTCCAGCGAAGTCCTGTCCTCTTCCAACTGCCCTCCTCCCCCGTGCAGGACTAGCAGCATGAGCTCTCAAGAAGCTAGCCTGGTAAACTGCAACTTCCGATTCCAGCACGAGTCAGCTCTCTGGAAATTTGCCACTACTAGTAAGATCCAGGCCATTGTGTTATTGAGGCACTATTACAACAAATTGCATTTATATAGCATCTTTAACATGGAAATACATTCCAAAGCATGTCTGAATCATCAGCAGGAACAAAAGAATGCTGAGGCATTAAAATGGACAACAAAAGCTTAGATGAAGAGGTAGGTTTTGAGGGGGGATGTGGAGGGGTTTATGCAGGGCATTCCAAAGCACGTGGTCTAGGCAGCTAAAGGCATGGTCACCAGTGCTTGGCAAAAGGAGGGACAGATGGACAAGGAGTCAAAATCAAAGAAAGTTCAGGGGTTGGAAGAGGAAAGGTAGTTGTAGGGCTGAAGAAAGTTAGAGAAGGGAATGGACGAATGTGTTGAAGGGCCAATAATACAAGTTTTATGAATGAAAGGGTAAGGCGCCAGGAACTAATGCAATTCATCAAGGATGACAGGTGAGTGCAACTTGATCTAACTTTACAGAATTGTGAATATGGAAGGTCAGCCTGAAAAGCATTGGAAAATTCAAATCATTACGTTATGAGGGGTCCAGTAGTGGATAGAGGGGTACTAGTGGAAGGGGTTAATTTTCGTGACCAAAAAAAAACAAGGGATCAAAAGATCAGTTTTAAGGATGAATAGGTCACCCAGGTAGCTAACAGACTGGTTCATCCAAATGCAGGGACCTGGGGAGGTCTAGAATCAGCGGCACAGTGCAGGGTTGAACTGGAGGAAACTAAAGCTCATCCAAAGCTGGACATTGAACAAGCCATGTGGCAACAGAGATAGTTGAGTGGATCAAGATAAATAGTGAGGTATAATTGGGTATTGTCAGTGTACATGCTCAAATTGAACCTGCCGCTGGCGATGTTACGAGAGTACAGAATTTAATTGGGGAACAGAAAGGGTTCAGGACAGATCCTTAGAGGACTCTATATGAAATGGTGTGGGGGCAGGAAAGAAAGGAAAGAAAGCCATTGTTTGAGATGCTTTGGGTATATTTGGTAATCTCACAGACTTGCATTTATGTAGCACTTTTCACAACCACCAAAACATTACAGCCAATGAAATACTTATTGAAGCGCAATCACTGTTGTAACGTAGGAAACGCAACAGCTAATTTGCACTCAGCAAACTCACACATATTTGATAGTAACCGGTTAATGTTTTTTGTAACATTGATCGCGGGATAAAATATTGGCCAGGACACAGGTTAACTCCCCTAATGTTCTTAGATGTAAAAAGTCCTGCTGCACTACCTCAATCTAAACAGGAAATAGGGCCTCGGTTCAATGGCTCATTCAAAAGACGGCACCTCGGACAGTGCAATGCTCCCTCGGTACTGCACTGGAGTGACAGCCTTGATCTTTTGTGCTCAAGCCCTAGAGTGGGGCTTGAAACTAGAACTGAGATTCAGAGGCGAGTGTGATATCAATTAAGCCATGGCTGACCCTGACAAGGTACTGGTAAAGGATGGTGTGGTACGTAGTGTGCAAGGCGGCAGAGAAGTGAAGGAGGGACAATGTATTACAGGCACAGTCATAAGCTCAGGAGGGCATATGAGAGGTGGTGGGAGGGAATCACATTCAGCACGAGGGCAGTGGGTAGTTTGACTTAGTAGGCAGGAGAAAATGAGACAGAGGGAGTGGGTACTGGAAGCAGACAATCAATCATTTCAAAAGGAAATTAGACAGGCATGAGGGAAATAAACTCGCATGGTTACAGGGATAGCATGGGAGAATGAGACTGACAGGATTGCTCTACAAAGAACAGGCATGGATTCAATGGGCCAAATGGCCTCCTTCTGTGCTATAATAACTCAGAAGAGGCAGCTCTAAGTCTCTCGCAACTAAGACATCTACAAAACTGTTGCACTTCTTGAAGGGGACTGGGCAGAATGATTTAAGGCAGTGATTGTCAGTGGAGAAGAGAAGGAGATTATATTCCAGCATGATCATTCAATGGTGGACTCTTTTGGTGGAGGACAGCGAAATTCAATAGTGCTTAAATATGCCAGATCTGGAAACACCATTCCCTGGAGAAAACTACACAGCAAAGAAATAGAAACACAAATAAGATATATTATACAGATGAAAAACAAGTTTACTATGAGGAATTCTGGGCAGCTAGAGGTTTAAATCCAAAACTAGGGCTCAAAGATAAGATAGTCACTAATTAATCCAATGAGGAGTTCACAAGTAACTTGTTCTGTTAGAATATGCGACTTGCTACAGAGTATTTCAGGCAAACAGAATAAATGCATTTAAGGGAGAGCTAGAAAAGTACGAGGGAGAAAGGAATGGAAATTTATGCAGATATAGTGAGACGAAGTAGGGAGAGAAGAGGTTCATGTGGAGCATAAACACCAGCATGGATCAGTTGTGCCAAATGGCGTCTTTCTGTTCCAATGAAAGGTCAGCGACCTGAAATATTAACTCTGTTTCTCTCCATATACTGCCTGATTTGCTGAGTATTTCCAGCATTTTTTTTTAATTTCAGATTTCCAGCATCCACAGTATTTTGCTTTAATAGTGGCTTGTTTCTGTGCTTAAAGTTCTATGTAATTTTAAATTACATAAATGTTAAACATACCACACTCTGGTCCATCTACCCTGTTCCACACAATTATGACACATTCCACTCCACCCAAAAGCCATTTGATCTCCTGGGAGAGGCAGAAAAAAAAGTTAAAGTCCAGGAAAATTTGGTACTCCAAGTGAGGCCTGAACAAGCTCTTGTACAAAATACTATGTTGAGTCTTATACTCCATTGTTTTAAGAATTCACCCCAACACCTTATTCATTCTAGCTACTTCTTTGCTTATGAACCTTCAGAGATAGGTGCACCAGAATGCCCAGATCTCTTTCTGGCTCAACCATTTTGTGTTTTTCCCTGAAGAGTATACGAATATTGAACCAGCCCACATTGATTTACCTAACTTAAACATCATTTGCCAGAGTTCAATCCCCCAATGCCTTAAAATCCACCTGAAGTAGTAGAACATTGTCCACAGTCCTAAAATCAGCACAGATCTTAATACTATCCGCAAAAATGCAGATTGTGTCCCCATCTATCTACATGTAGATCATTGAAAGTGAAGATCAATGGTCTCACTTCACCCCTGTGGGACACCACTGCTGACATAGCCAAAACGATTTAAATCCATCCATAATTATCTTCTGCCATGACATTTCCAGTTTTCAATCCAGCTGAAAATCTTATCAACAATATCAGAAACTTCGATTTTGTAGAGAAGCCTCACGTGGGAACTTAATAAAAGTTCTTTGTAAGTCTAAGTAGAAAATGTCTACTGGGTTTCCCTCATCCCCCGTCTTGGTGACTTCAAAAAAAATCAAATTTGCAAGAAACCTTTTTAGAAAGTCACATTGGGTGACCCTAGCAGGTACCTGTCTATCCAAGCCATATATTGTTTCCCTGATGATTCCCTCATGAATGTTTCTATGACTGACATCAAACTAATGGACCTGTATCACCAGGTTGCCTTGACACTTTTTAAAAAAAAGATGGGGAGTACATTAGCCTCCTTCCTTCTAGTCTTTGGTAACTTTTCTTAACTAGTGAGTTATTAAAAATATGGACCAGGGGCTTATGCAGCACTCGGCCCATCTCCCCGAGGATGCTCAGGTGGATGTAATGCAGCTTTTTTTCAACTTTAATACGCTTAAAAACTTATGTTCTGTTTGCCTGAAGCTACAATGTGGATTTTCCAGTCTCAAGACCGTAAGTTCTCTGCTCCTCTTTTCATTCTGAGAGAGTTCTAAACTCCATTACTCCCACCTAATTCTCATTCCCATCTAGCTCTAAACACTGAAAATAAAGAAGCTTGCTAGTCAAAACCAATTTCCACCGGTTAGCAACTCCATTCGCTTTCAGAATTAGCACACCACAGATATGGAACATTTCTCAGCAAATCCCATATTATTTCATCACTAAGATTTCACTAAAGAATAATTGGTGTTTATAGCTTTTCTGCTATGAAAAATGCCCAATAAGCATTTGTCCTTCCAGTCTTTTGTACTGCTGTACAATCTGTTCAAATTCTGATATTAACTATTGGCTTCTGACACATGATGGTAATACGACTTAGTCAATATAAACTAGCAACATATTTTCAATTTCAGAGTCCAAACAATGATTATGCTAATTTTGACATGCTGCTTGATAAATCCCAGGGCATGTTAACCAGATCTTTGCTAACTAGGAACCACCAGCATGAAAGTAAGTGTAAAGGCAACTACATATTTAGTGGAAGAGTAAATTCTTCTTCCTTAACCGATGCTTCCCACCCACTGTGGGTTGACAGGGCCCTCAACTGTGTCCAACCTATTTCCCACGCCTCTGCCCTCACACCTTCCTCTCCCTCCCAGAACCATGATTGGGTCCCCGTTGTCCTCAGTTTTCAACCCACCAGCCTCCACATTCAAAGGATCATCCTCCGCCATTTCCACCAACTCCAGCATGATGCCACCGCCAAACACATCTTCCCTTCACCCCCCCAATCGGCATTATGTAGGGACCGTTCCCTCCATCACCCCCCAATGCCTCATCCCCTTCCCATGCAAATCGCAGAGGGTGCAATATCTGCCCCTTTACCTCCTCCCTCCTCACTGTCCAAGCGCTTCACTTGCACCTCCTTCAAATTCAGTCTACTGCATTCGCTGCTCCCAAATGCGGTCTCCTCTACATTGGAGAGACCAAAAGTAGACGGTGGCCGCTTTCTGGAACACCTTCAGTCTGTCCGCAAGCATGATCCAGACCTTCCAGTCACTTGCCATTTCAATACCCCATCCTGCTCTCATGCCCACATGTCTATCCTTGGCCTGCTGCAATGTTCCAATGAAGCCCAACGCAACTGGAGGAACAGCACCTCATCTTCCGATTAGGCACTTCATAACCTTCTGGACTTAGCATTGAGTTCAGCAAATTCAGACCATGAACTCTCTCCTCCATCCTCACCCCTTTTTTCAATATTCATCTTCATTTTTAAATTTTTATTTTTTCATTTTTCAATTTTTTTATCCACTTATTTTTATTTATTTTCATTTTTATTCATTGTTTTATCCCCACCTTTTATCCTATTTTCAATCTTTTTTCCCACCATTAACCCCCCCCCTCCACAAGGGCCATCTGTCACTTGTTCATGTTGTTATTTCCAGAGTGCTTACCCTTGTCCTGTTTTTATCACATTCTGCTTTCTGACCTTAATGCCATCATCAGCACCTCCTGTAGCCAGGACCACTGCCATTAACACCCCTTTGTCCATGACATCTCTGGCAATCTCTCCTTTGCCTCCACCTATCGCTGGCGTTCTAGCCAACTTCACCTGCTCCAGCCCCCTTAAACAGTATAAATGTCATTACATTTTACTTCTCTTTAGCTCTGAAGAGTCATGCAAAGTTGAAACGTTAACTTTTTTTTTCTCTCCACAGATGCTGTTAGACCTGCTGAGTTTTTCCAGCATTTTTTGTTTTTGTTACATATTTATTGGACTGAGCCAAGACACGAACAAGATTTATTCTCAAGCCACTTGATTAACGCTACAGGAAATAGGAGTAACTAAATCGCCTAATTTCAAATCCACTATGACTTTATCCACCACTCAAAGTTGTTGACTGTGCTTAATGTGAACATTTCAAGTCATATAATATGGGACGAAGTATTGTTTAGTAGAGAGATCAGTTTGAGGTGATGAATGCCAATACACAAATGCACCCAGCAACACCATTGCATACTAGGTATTATTTTTCAAAGATATTAAATAACTCTTTTGAGGCAGCCTCCAAAGCAAACAAGTTTTGTGGTTGCATTCAAATCTCATCACATACAAGCAGCTAACACCTCTACAATATCATAGATGTTATTAGCTGTACATAACATGGAAACCCTTTAACCTGATCTCTCATTTTTCACCCCCTTTGGGGAAACTCCCAACCTTTATTTAGCCTACGAGAATTGAAACAGATGGTATCAGAAACTCAATATCTGGGAGGTACAAGACCATAAGACGTAGGAACAGAAGTGAGCAATTCAGCCCATCGAGTCTGCTCCGCCATTCAATGAGATCATGACTGATCTGATAAGCTTCAACTCCACTTTCCTGCCTTTACCCCATAACCCTTGGCAAGGATGAATCATCTCCAATTCATGCAATAACCCAATGGTATATAAACAAGCTGTACAACTTTTGTGAACTTGGTTTTCTTGGTACTAATCTGATGTAAAAATGATGCAGCTTTCAGAAACCTATTGCAAGTTCACCATACATCAACAAAATACAATTAAGCCTCAAGAACAATGCAAACATACAATTTAGAAACACTGACATTTTCCTCTCCAAGTGAGGAATGATAGTGACAGGAAATGGAACATTCCCCCGCCAAAATATCAGAAACAAGCACTCCCAAGCAAGATACAAAATAGCTTAAGAATGGACAACATTCCTGCTGCTCTATCTCAAGGATGCCACTAAGAACCAGATTAAGAGTCAGAGTTACACAGCACAGAAACAGGCCCTTCGGCCCATGATGTCCGTGCTAGCCATCAAGCACCTATCTATTTTAATCCCATTTTCCAGCACTTGGCCCGTAGCCCTGTATGCTATGGCGTTTCAAGTGCTCATCTAAATGCTTCTTAAATGTTGTAAGGGTTCCTGCCTCTACTATCCCCTCAGGCACTGTGTTCCAGATTCTAACCACCCTCTGGGTAAAAAGATTTCTCCTCAAATCCCCTCTAAACCTCCTGCCCATTTTACCTTAAATTTATGCCTCCTTGTTATTGATACCTCTGCTAAGGGAAAAGTTTCTTCCTATCTGCCCTATCTATACCTCTCATAATTTTGTATACCTCTATCAGGCCCCCCCTTAGCCTTTCTCTGCTCTAAGGAAAACAACCCTAGCCTATCCAGTCTCTCTTCATAGCTGAAATGCTCCGGCCCAGGCAACATCCTGGTGAATCTCCTCTGCACCCTATCCAGTGGAATCAAATCCTTCCTATAGTGCGGCGACCAGAACTGCACAAAGTATTCCAGCTGTAGCCTAACTAGCGTTTTATACAGCTCCAACATAACCTCCCTGCTCTTATATTCTATGCCTCAGCTAATAAAGGTAAGCATCCCATATGCCTTCTTAATCACTTTATCTACCTGTGCTGCTGCCTTCAGAGATCTATGGACATGTACACCAAGGTCCCTCCGGTCCTCTGTACTTCCTAGGGTCCTACCATTCATTGTGCATTCCCTTGCTGTGTTGGTCCTCCCAAAATGCATCACCTCACACTTCTCAGGGTTAAATTCCACTTGCCACTGCTCTGCCCATCTATATCATCATGTAATCTAAGGCTTTCCTCTTCAAATTTACAACACCGCTAATTTATGTGTCATCTGCGAACTTACTGATTATACCTCCTATGTTCACGTCTAAATCATTAATGTACATGACAAACAGTAAGGGTCTCAGCACCTGTGGTATACCATTCATCACAGGTTTCCAATCGCAAAACAACCTTCGGCCATCACCCTCTGCCTCCTGCCACTAAGCCAATTTTGGATCCAATTTGCCAAATTGACCTGGACCCCATAGGCTATTACCTTCTTGACCATTTTCCCATGTGGGGCCTTGTCGAAAGCCTTAGTGAAGTCCACTTAATTCACAGTAAGTCTTTGAAAGACAAGAGACTGTCTTCTCATCACCAGGAACATCCAACATGAAAGTGACTGTAAAGACAACTATGTGCTTATGTCTTGGTTCAATCCAGTAAAATAAGAATGAATCTTAGTCACTTGATCAATGCTATAGAAAGCAGAACTAAATAACCTAATTTCAAATCCACTATAACTTTGTCCACCACACAAAAGTTTGTTGACTCAAACATGGATAGTGCTTAATGTGAACATTTTAGGTCATACAACATGGGGCAAGTATTGTTTAATACAGTGAAATCAGATTGAGACAGGCTAAAATCCAAATTTCAGAAGATGAAGAGTCACTTGCTCCCTGAAAGGGATGGATAATAACTATACTTACGAAACAAAACATTGTTATATTCATCTCCAGCAGCTGGAGCTACTATTATTAATTTTTCAGTTATTACAACTGAAGTTCAATCTCCAAGGACAAAATTAGCAGACAGAACTGTTTGTGCCTTCAAAAACAATGTACTTCAGCAATACACTATGGGAGAGATTTTAAAAGAAATACCTTGTGAGAATAATGTGACATTATGGGTCATTATACTGGCCTTTTACTTTTTGGATGTTGATCTGAATCCAACCAATGCTGACAAGACAAATATAACCCATCTTCCATTGAGCAGATTATGAAGTGAGTTTGGACAGTTCAATCCATATTGAACACAACCCCATGCCACTAAATTGCTCAAGTAACAACCAAACATGTAATAGGATAGCTAGTGTGAAAAATATCACATTTGTGTATTCATAGTGCTTTTCCAAGTGCCTGATGCTAACTCCAGGAGATTGAAATGGGAAAGTGTCAACATGACTCAATTTTTAAAAATGGTAAAGAAATTCAACCATGCGCCTTAAAAAAAAATCATAATACTCCATTGTAGCACAGGCACCTTATCAGTAACAATATATTTAAATTTTGCTGTAAAGATAAATATTTCTCAATCAAACCTCGCAAGGCGTTTCAAGCCAAGGTTCAGTACCAGTGACACGCCATTTTAGTGTGAAGCAGAAGCACCAGCTATTTTCTCTATCTTTCTTCTACTGCTCCACTGCATCATTCTTGGTCAACAGCACAAGATGTTCACCAACTTCCATTAGTTTACCAGCCAGAGCACTAAAGGGGGCGGGCGATTGATTTTCTTTCTGCCCTCCAAGGCCGAGATCTTCAACCTAAGGTGAGCAAAGTATACTTTCCACAACAACATGGTACAAACAAGTTGCCCTGTGTCCTAAATGTGGTGATAGTAAGGAGATATGGACTTTGCCATATACTAGTTTATAAAGAAATTTAGAAAAAGTGGGAGATAAGATTTTTCCCAAACTTAGTACAGTATTCAAAATATTCTTTCCCGGTGAGCTGTTGGTGAATACACCCCAGTGTAGTACCAATCCATGTTGATCAGGAACATCCAAGCTCTGCTCCCTCATGTGTACTGATCTCGGCTTACACTCTCCATACCAACAGCTGCAACGTGTCCAGGTTTTATTTTGCCATTAAAGAGTCAGCAAAGAAAGCTTCTAACCATAATCAATCGCCCGCCCGCTGCCAGGCAAGATGTCAGGCGAGTACATGGCTGCAATGCTTTTCTCTTCCACAATTCCCCTCCCCGAACAACATACCCACATTCACACAAAGATGAACGCAAAGTAGCAGAGAGCAGCCAGCACCTGTAGAATATGCAGTCTAAAAAGGTTGGGGCGATTTAAAGAAAAAGGTTGACAAGCACATGTTTAAAAAAAAACGAATCGGTGAACAATGCAAAACTCCTTGCAGCATTTGCTCCTTGGGCTGTGCAGTTCCACGCGTATCCTCCCTCTGTCTCATTGCTGCAGGACCAGCAACAACTAGCAGGCGCCCCCCACGCTTTGGGCAGATAGCCTTCAGATTCGTTGCTGTAATTGGTGCTGCCGGCTGGAATGTATGTGCTCAGGGCTCAGCAGCTGGTCGTTCCACAATCCCGGACCGGAATTCGGTCTCCTGGAACGGATGGTCTGAACCTTCCCATTCCCCCCAACCGCCCCCACCCCCTCCTCCTCCTCCTCCCTCAACACAAGCTCAACACCACCACCACCACCCCCCCCCTAGTCTGACTGGGCGAGACGTCTCCAACCGCCACCATCGCCTCACATTTAATACCAAAAAAAGACACAAATAAAGTCGCCCTTGATGTCTACCACATAATTTATTTGTCAAAAAAGAAATAAATTAAGTGTTCGCAGTGCAACGGCTTGGAAGGACAGAATTAAAATGGACCAATTAAAAAAGATTTTCACACACCGAATGCCCTTGGACTATCCAGCAGGGTGGATTTCTGTTTTATTTCTCCACAACTCCCCATCGCTCTCACCAAACCAGCGGCGTAGAAAAACTATCGAAACCCACAGAAAATGCACCACACATTTACTGATAAGGAAATATTTCACTCCCAAACACAAGCCATTTGTTGCACCAGAGCAATTTTTTTTTGGGGGGAAAAAAAAAACAGCTGCTCGGATGGGATCCCCACGTTTTTGTAATTTTTAAATAAAAAAAATATATATATATAACATTAGAATGATTTTTTTTTTCTTTTTCTCGATTCGGCCGGAGCACACCTCGCGGATTTTTTTTGTTCCCTCAGTTTTTTTTCGCTCGAGTCCGCCATTATTACATTCAGCCATCCTGCGTGAGGCGCACACACACACACAGACCTTTACACACAAGACACACAAAAACACACATTTCCCATCGCCAAATGACGACTGCCGCCGGAATCAAGGACGTAAACAGAGAAACAAATCTCCGATTCCTGCAGGCCGTTTACCACCTAAATTTGAAGCCAGAAAAAGTGCAGAACTACCTGCGCCACGGCTGCTAAAGAAACACCAGCAGCAGCTCCAGCCAGCTCCAGATGTCGGCGGTTCCGCTCAGGATCCGATACCTCGCTTTCCAACCAGCGCTGCAAACTGTGCGCTCCGCCTGATTGACAAGGCAAAGGGGCGGGGCGTGGGCGGGGACGAGGAGGAGGAGGAAGAGAGGGGGGGGTTGGGGGGGTTTGATTGACAGTGAAGGGGCGGCCAATGGGAGGGGCGCAACGTTGGATTGACAGGGGAAAGGGGCGGCCGATGGGTGGGGCGGACCGTTTTGGTTAACAGCGAAAGGGGCGGTCAGTGGGAGGGGAGAAGCGTTTGATTGACGGTGCGAAGTCTGATTGACAGCTGGTGGCTCGGCGGGGGCGGGGGTGGGATGGGGTTAGGGGTGGGGGGGTAAGGATAGGGGTAGGGGCGGGATGGAAGTGGATTGGAACCATTCAAACAAAAACCTTCCCCTGCGCATGCGCAGTGTGCGCCCGCCCGCTCCCTTTTATTTTATTGTTTCCCAAGAAAAACTAACCTCGGAGCATTTAATCGGAAAAGAAGCACGCGGTCAGTCACTGAAATAAAAACGCTCAAACACCTGTAGAATTGAAAATCCGCAGAAAACATGTCTTTTAAAAACAAAGGAAACATTAATTTAATATCATTTCCACACCGCCCCTCCCCCCCCAAGCCATCAGGAGGAGAATTGAAATAGTTAAGCTACTGGACCTCCTCAACCCATGAGCAGTATGCCTTCCCTCACACCAGCCATATGACTGAACTAACCATGCCAAGGAGGAACATCTGAGGACCAATGGCAAAAGAAACCATTCACCAGAAGCCACCCTTTCACTGCAAACCCCACTCTCCTCCACCTGGATTTGATCTCCCACAGCAACATTGGGTCCTTTAAAACCATTTCCTGACTGACCAAGGCCTCTTGTGCAGCCATCCAATATCAGTCGGCTCACAAAAGCTATCCAGGCTGCAGCTGTGGTGCAATCCAAACAATGACTGCTGGAGCATCCGCTGACTAAACTTAAAGGTGGGCTTAAAGAACTCCTTCTAGCGAGTGACAAGGCTACTGCTTGGGCCTGTGACTATGCACACACTAAACAAATAAAATATAATATATAAAGACAAAATGCTGGAAATACTCAGCAAATCAGGCAGCATCCATGGAGGGAAACAGGATTAACATTTCGGGTTGAGGTGACCTTGATCAGAACTGAAGAAAGATAGAAATATCAGAATATTTTAAACAGTAGAAGGACGGAGGGGGCAAGAAGAACAAAAGAGAAAAGAGATAGGGTGGAGGACAGGGTATATTAAATAACAAAATTTCATGATGCAATAATCAAAAAGAATAGTAAAGAAACAAAAGTTGTGTCCAAATGGCTACATAAAAACTGGTTGAATGAAACATGAAGGAATAATGAAACAAGATAGAACCAACCGAGAAAAGCAAAAAGAGAAAGAACATAACACATAAGAAATAGGAACAGGAGTAGGCCATTCGGCCCCTCAAGCCTGCTCCACCATTCAATAAGGTCATAGCTGACCTTCTTGTGTTTCGATTTCCATATTCCCATCTAACCCCATTAACCTTTGATTCCCTTGCCTCACAAGAATGTATCTACCAAGATAAAAGCAAAATACTGTGGATGCTGGAAATCTGACACAAAAATAAAAATAGCTGGAAAAACTCAGCAGGTCTGACAGCATCTGCAGTCTGACAGCATTCGTGTGACGGACTCAAAACGTTAACTGTATTCCTCTCTGCAAATGCTATCAGACCTGCTGAGTTTTTCCAGCTTTTTATTTTTGTTTAAGAATCTATCTACCTCTGCCTTAACAATATTCAGTGACCCCGTCTCCACCACCTTCTGAGGCAGTGAATTCCAAAGTCTCACCCTCTGAGAGAAAAAATTTCTTCTCATCTCTGTCCTAAAAGGGCAATCCCTAATTTTAAAACAGTGCCCCCTAGTTCTGGATTCACCCACAAGAGGAACCATCCTTTCAACGTTCACCTTGTCAAGGCCGTTCAGGATCTTGTATACTTCAATAAAATCACCCCTCACTCTTCTAAACTCCAGTGGAAACAAGGCCAGTCTGTCCAACCTTTCCTCATAAGGCAACCCACACATTCCAGGTATCAATCTAGTAAACCTCCTTTGAACTGCCTCCAATGCATTTACACCCTTCCTTAAATAAGGAGACCAAAACTGCACACACTATTCGAGGTGAGGTCTCACCAATGCTCTGTATAACTGAAGCATAACATCCTTACTTTTGTGTTCAATCCCTCTCGTAATAAAGGATAGCATTCTATTAGCCTTCTTAATTACTTGCTGCAATTAGAAAAAAGAACAATAGAACAAGATGAAGTCAGAGGTTAAGATTTAAATTTGTTGAACTTGATGTTGAGCCCAGAGGGCTCTAGAGTACCAAGTAGAAAGATAAGGTGCTGTTCCTTGCGCTTGCGTTGAGCTTCACTGGAACACTGTAGCAGACAATGGACAGAAAGGTCAGCCTGGGAGCAAGGTGGAGAATTAAACTGACAAGCAACTGGACACTCAGGGTCATGCTTTCAGGTTAAATAGAGGTGTTCTACAAAATGGTCACCCAGTCCGCTTTTGGTCTCCCCATTGTACAGCAGAGCAAAACAGCGAGAGGAGAGCCGGGATTTTCACAGTTTAAAACAGTGAGAGGAGAGCCGGGATTTTCACAGTTTAAAACAGCAAGAGGAGAGCTGGGATTTTCACAGTTTAAAACAGTGAGAGGAGAGCCCGGAGTTTTACAGTTTAAAACAGCAAGAGGAGAACCAAGATTTTTACAGTTTAATACAGCGAGAGGAGAGCTGGGAGCACACGGAGAGCAGATCTTTGTGAGAAGGGCAACAGCGGCGTGAGATAAAAAGCGGCGGCAGAAGCCTCTTCAGCCTGTTTCTACCTGTCAGAGCTGAAGTGTGACATCAAAGGAAAACAAGTAGGTGATTGGTGGGTATCTCTTCCTTGTCTCTTTTGATGGGCCAAGTGGTTGAAATCAGGAGACGTTATTACAGCTGAAGAGTACAGTTAAGAAATTCACTTTTAAAATATTTAACATCCAAATTAATTATTTAAATAGAATAGAGATGGCTGGTCAGGCGATGTGTTGCAGCTGTAGCATGCAGGAGCTGGTGGACGCTGGTGCGATCCACGGTGACTACATCTGCAGCAAGTGTTGGCTGCTCGAGCAACTTTGGCTCAGAGTTGATGAGCTGGAGTCCGAGCTGTAGACACTGCAACACATCAGGGAGGGGGAGAGTTACCTGGACACTGTGTTTCAGGAGGCAGTCACACCCCTTAGAATAATTTCATCAAATTTGGTCTGTGGTCAGGGACAGGAGGGTGTGACTGCGAGAGAGGCAGGTATGGGGATCCAGAATTTAGCTTTGGAGGAGCATCAGCCAGTGCCCTTATCCAATAGGTATGAGGCTCTTGCTTCCGGTTTGGACGAGGGCACAGACTGCAGGGAGGATGAGCGAATTGACCACAGCACCAAGGTACAGAGCATCATTCAAGTGGGGGAGAAAAGAGAAATGTAGTAGCAATAGGGGGTAGCATAGTTAGGCGAATAGATACTGTTCTCTGCAGCAAAGACAGAGAGTCCCAAAGGCTGTGTTGCCTACCTGGTACCAATGTTAAGGACATCTCTCCTGGGCTGGCAAGGAACTTCGAGTGGGAGGGGAAGGATCCAGTTGTCATGGTCCAAGTAGGTACCAACAACATAGGTAGAACTAGGAAAGAGGTTCTGCTGAGGGACTACAAGCAGCTCGGTGCTAAATTAAAAAGCAGAAACACAAAGGTAATAATCTCCAGATTACTGCCAGAGTCATGTGCAAATTGGCATAGGGTAAATAAGATTAGAGAGGTAAATGCGTGGCTCAAAGATTGGTGTGGGAGAAATGGGTTCTGATTCATGGGACACTGGCACCAGTACTGGGGAAGGAGAGGGCTGTTCTGTGGGACGGGCTTCATTTGAACCATGCTGGGACCAGTGTCCTGATGAATCATATAACTAAGGTTATAGATGCGGTTTTAAACTAATTAGAATTTTCAACTGAAGGGAAGTTTAGAAAATCAAAAATAATCGAGAGAGCAGAGGTACAGGGTGGTGAAGAGGCGAATGATAATCAAAGTGTGACAGGAAGGGGCAGAAAATATAAGCAGAAGTGTACAGCAGAACTTAGAGCCAGAATGAGTAATATTGGTAAAAAGTCAAAACTTAATGCTCTTTAGATGAATGCACGCAGCATTTGTAACAAGATAGATGAGTTGGCGGCACAAATAGAAATAAACAGATATGACTTGACAGAGACATGGTTGCAGGGTGACCAAGATTGGGAACTCAATATTCAAGGGTATTCAATATTCCAGAAAAATAGGCAAAAAGGAGGTGGGATAGCTTTGTTAATAAAGGAAGGTGACTAGTGATATATGTGCAATAGACCGTGATGTGGAATCAGTTTGGGTGGAAATAAAGAATAGCAAGGGGAAGAAGTCATTCATGTGAGTCATCTATAGGCCCCTGAAGAGTTGCCTCACCGTAGGACAAAGTATAAATCGGAAAATAATTGAGGTGTGTAAGAAGGGCGCTACAATTGTCATGGGTGATTTTAATCTGCATATTGACTGGCCAAATCAGATTGGGAGGGCTAACATGGTACACAAATTTGTAGAGTGCATCAGGGATTGTTTCTGGGAGCAATACATTACAGAACTTACCCGGGAACAGGAACAGGCTAGTAATGTGTAATGAAGTAGGGATAGTAAGAAATCTCGTAGTTAAGGATGCTCCAGAGGGTAGCAATCACAACATGGTAGCATTTCAAATTCAATTTGAGGGTCAGCAACTTGGATCTCAAACCAGTGTCCTCAACTTAAATAAGGGCAATTACAGAGGTATGAAGAAAGAGTTGTCTAAAGCGGGCTGGGAAAATAGACGAAGGTGAATGTCAGTGAATGAGCAGTGGCAGACATTTAAGCAGGTATTTCATTATACTGAGCAAAAATTTATTCCGGTCAAAAAGAAGGACTTGATGAGAAGGATGAACCACCCGTGGTTAACAAAGCTGGTCAAGGAGAGTATCCAATCAAAAATTAAGGCATACAAAGCAGTGAAAACTAGTGGTAGACCAGAGGATTGGGAATTTTTTAGGAACCAGCAGCAGATGACTAAAAAGCTAATAAAGAAGGAGAAAATTGATTATGAAAGTAAATTGGCAAGAAATATAAAAACAAACAGCAAGAGCTTCTACAGGTACATAAAAAGAGAGTAGTTAAAGTGAGTGTGGGAGGATGTGACTGGAGAATTGATAACAGGGAAATGGCAGATATTTTAAACCAATATTTTGCATCGGTCTTCATGGTAGAGCACACTATAAACATCCCAAAGATATCAGATAAGCAAGGAGCTAATGGGAGGAAAGATCTTGTAACAGTCTCTATCATGAGGGGCAAAGTATTTGGCAAGTTAATGGGACTAAAGGCTGACAAGTCGCCAGGACTTGATGGCCTACATCCAAGGGTTTTGGAGGAAGTGGATGCAGAAATAGTGGAGGCATTGGTCGAAATATTCTAGAACTCACTAGGTTCCAGGAGGGTCCCAGTGGATTGGAAAACCGTTAATGTGATTCCCCTGTTCAAGAAGGGAGAGAGGCAAAAAGCAGGAAACTTTTTCTGCCTAATATTTCTCATTGGGAAAATGCTAGAGTCCATTATTAAGGATATTTAGAAAAGCTTAACACAATCAAACAGAGTCAACATGGTTTTGTGAAAGGGAAATCATGTTTGACAAATTTGCTAGAGTTCTTTGAGGATATGACAAGCAGAGTTGATAAAGGGGAAATGGTAGATGTAGTGTATTTGCATTTCCAGAAGGCATTCTATAAGGTACCATATAAAAGGCAATTGCACAAAATAAGAGTTCATGGTATTGGGAGTAATGTATTAGCATGGACTGAGAATTGGTTAACACACAGAAGACAGAGAGTTGGAATTAATGGGTCTTTTTCAGGTTGGAAAGACGTAACTAGTGGACTACCACAAGTATCAGCCCTAAGGCCTCAATTACTTACTATCTATATTAATGACTTGCAGGAGGGGGCAGAGTGTAATGTATCCAAAGTTGCTGATGATACAAAAATAGGCGGGAGGGCGTGTTGAGATGAGGACATAAGGATATAGACAGGTTGAGTTAGTGGGCAAAAACTTGGCAGATGAAGTTTAATGTAGGAAAGTGTGAGATCATGCACTTTGGTAGGAAAATCAAAAGGCAGACTATTATTTAAATGGAGAGAGTCTCAAGTGCAACATAGAGGGATCTGGGAGTCCTTGTGCATGAAACACAAAAGTTAGCATGCAGGTGCAGCAAGTAATTAAGAAGGCAAATGGAATTTTGGCCTGTATTGCTAGGGGGTTGGGGTTTAAAAATAGAGAAGTCTTGTTACAACTGTACAGAGCGTTGGTGAGGCTGCACTGGAGTACTGTGTACAGTTTTCATCCCCATATTTAAGAAAGGATATATTGGCATTGGAGGCAGTTCAAAAGAGATTCACTAGGCTGATTCCTGGGGTGAGGGATTGACCTATCAAGAACGGCTAAACAGTTTCGGCCTTTATTCATTAGAGTTTAGAAGAATGAGGGGTGATCTTATTGAAATGTACAAGATTCTGAGGGGGCTTGACAGGGTAGATGTTCAGAAGATATCTCCAGTGGGGGGGGGGAGTCTCGAACTAAGGGACATAGTTACAGAATAAGGGGACACTCGTTTAAAACTGAGATGCGGAGGAATTTCTTCTCTCAAAGGATAGTGTATGTCTGGAATTCTCTGCCTCAGAGAGTTGTGGAGGCTAGATCACTGAAAGTATTTAAAGAGGAGGTAGATAGATTTTTGAAATATCAGGGAGTTGAAGACTATGAGGAGCTGGCATGAAAGAGGAGTTGAGGCCTGGGGCAGATCAGCCATGACCTTACTGAATGACGGGGCAGGCTTAAGGGGCCGAATGGCCTACCCCTGCTCCTATTTCTTATTCTTGTGAACAGCAAATACAGTGTACTAAGTTGAAAGAAGTGCAAGTAAATCGTGTTTCACTTGGAAGGAATGTTTGGGGCCTTAGACAGTGAGAAGGGAGGAGGTGAAAGGACAGGTGTTGCATCTCCTGCACCGGCACAGAAACGTACTGTAGGAAATGGAGGGGGTGTTAGTGGTGACTGAGCGGACTAGTGTGTCATGGAGGGAATGGCCCCTTCGGAATGCTGAAACAAGAGGACAGGGGAGAACGTGTTTGGTGGTGGCATCACACTGGAGTTGGCATAAATGGCAGACGATGATCCATTGAATATGGAGGCTGGTGGGTGGAAGGTGAGGGCAAGAGGAACCCTATTATGGTTCTGGGAATGAGGGGAAGGGGTGAGAACAGAAGTGCGTGAAATGGATAGGGCACAGCCCTATGTGACCCTGTCAACCATGCTGGGTAGGAATCCTTGGTTGAGGAAGAAGGAAGACATATCGATGTGCTGGTGTGGAAGGTTGCATCAGCAGAACAGTTGCAATAGAGACAGAAAAACTGGGAGAGTGGAATGGAGTCCTTACAGGAAACAAGATATGAGGTAATGTAGTCGAGGTAGCTAGCTTTTGGCTATCAACTAATGAACTTTGCAAACCCACGGACAGCTAACTCAAACAGAAAAGCAGAATACTGCACATGCTGGAAATCTGAAATAAAAACAAAAACTGCTGGAAATGCTCAGCAGGTCCTGCAGCATCTATGGAGAGAAATAGAGTGAACATTTCAGGTTGAAATGGCCTTTAATCAGAACATTCTGATGAAATGTCATCTCGACCTGAAATGTTAACATTGTTCCTCTTCACAGATGCTGTCTAAGCCACTGAGTATTTCCAGCGTTTTCTGTTTTTATTTAAAATGATTGGGTTTGCTTCAACATAGTTAACGTCAGGGCTCAGTCTCTTGGAACTAGGTCACCCAACAAATCCATTATTGAACAAACCTGGTTCCCAAACAAACCCATTATTGAACAAACCTGGTCCCCCAAACAAACCCATGCCTGAACAAACCCATCCCTCTGAAAATGAAAGAACTGCTGAAAAAAAACATTCTCCATTTCATAACAAAGGAGAAAAACAAAATGCCACCTGTTTGGCCTAAATTCCTGGGGCTATGGTGGGGGTTAATGAATCATAGAATCATAGAATGGTTACAGCGCAGAAGGAGGCCACTTGGCCCACCATGTTTGTGCTGGCTCTCTAAAGAGGAGTGAGTTGCTGTCTATATATTGGGGGTTACTCTACGTGCTGTGTTATATTCGGGTTTATTATAGAGTATGATGTGTATTATGGGTACTGTGTTATATTGTGCTTGTGGGATGCTGTGTATATTTTGGGTTATTGTGCAGTCTGTGTGTATATTAGGGATTATTATAGGTACCGTGTATATTGTGCTTGTGGGGTGCTGTGTGAATATTGGGGTTATTGCGGGGTGTGTGTGCATATTGGAGGTTATTATGGATACTGTGTGTAAATTGGGTGTTGTGGGTTCTTTGTTATTTTGAGGGTGATCGTGGGTACTGTGTGCATATTCTGGATGTGGGGTACTATGTGTATATTGGGGTTGTTGTGTGGTACTGTATTGGTGTTATCATAGAATGGTTACAGCACAGAAGGAAGCCTATCGTCCCGCTGTGTCCATTCCAACACGTCCCACTCAGCCATTTTTTCCCGGTAGCTCTATAATTTTTTTCTCTTCAGATAATTCCCTTTAGAAATCCACAATTGTATCTGCCTCTACCACACTCTCAGGCAGTGCATTCAAGATCCTAACAACTCAGTGCGTTAAAAAGGTTTTTCCTTATATTGCCATTGCTTCTTTTGCCAATCATCTTATATCCGTGCATTCTGCTTCTCAACCCTTCCACCAATGGGAACAGTTGCTCTCCACCTACTCTGTCTAGACCCTTCATAATTTTGAACACCCCGATCAAAACTCCTCTTGATCTTCTCTTATCTGAGGAAAACAGTCCCAACCTCTTCAATCTATCTATGTAACTGAAGTTTCTCATCCCTGCAATCATTCAAGTGAATCTTGCTTGCACCATCTCTAATCCCTTCATATCCTTCCTAAAGTGTGGTGCCTAGAATTGGACCCAATACTCCAGTTGAGGCCCAACCAGCATTTTATACAGGTTTATCATAACTTCCTTGCTTTTATACTCTATGCCGCTATTTATAAAGCCCAGGATCCTGTATGCTTTATTAGCTGTTTCTCAACCTGTCCTGCCGCCTTCAATGATAAGTGCACATATACTCCCAGGTCCCTCTGCTCTTGCACTCCCTTTAGAATTGTAGCCTTTACTTTGTGTTTCCCCTCCTCATTCTTCCTACCAAATGAATCACTTCACACTTCTCTGTGTTAAATTTCATCTGCCATTTGTCCGCCACTCCACCAGCCTCCCTTTGTCCTTTAGAAGTTTATCATTATCCTCCTCACAATTCAAAAGTACTTCCAAGTTTTGTGCCATCCGTTATTGTGGGCTACTTTGTGTATATTTGGTCTTGCGGGATACTATGTGTATGTTGGGTGGTATAGGTTATGGTGTTTACAGTGGTGATTGTGTGGCTACTGTGTGTATGAATTTTCTTTTCTTTTTATTCATTCATGGAACGTGAGCATTGTTGGCAAGACCAGCATTCATTGTCCATCCCTAATTGTCCTCGAGCAGGTGATGGTGAGCTGTGTTTTTAGACTACTGCACTTTGTCATGAAGAGATATTAATGTGTATAATGTTATTGGAAATTATTTTTGAATTGGACTTGTAGTAGGGTCTGTGTCTATGTGTGTCTCTGTGTGTGTCTTAATTGGATTAAAGCCAGCTAGTCTGAGTGCTTTGGCGTATAGTAGTTTGAGATGTTCATTAGATAAACATAAGTTAAAAGGTAAAGTCAATTTGCATTTGTTGAATAAGCCATTCAAAAGAATAGGTAAAATCTTGCACCTAGCTGGGAGACACCAAGCAATGTGTTTATATTACTAATAAAATTGGTGGAATGAGAGGATTATTGTTAGGAGAGGTAACATTAAAAAATCCCTAGTAATACAATGGAAAATTTACATTCAAAGGGAAAGCTAGGTATAAACAGAAAGGAATTTGTGTCTATAGGTCAGATGCATGTAACATCTAACCAACCTGTAAGCCTACAACTGACTGCAAAAGGAACCAAATTGAAAGGAACCTCATTTTGAATTCATAAGGTAAAATGTGCTTTGCCTGGTGTCTGTTTAAAGTCGATGGGTTCTTGTTGCCTTGGTGAAGATTTCCCTGGGAGTGATTATTTTGGGGATTTGTTTAAAAGTTATTATAGTAGTAATTTGTAGACATGTGTATGTGTTTAATTTTTCATTAAATTAATAAATGTTTAATTTAGTTTTATATAAAAACCTCTTGAGGCTTAGTAGTTTTATTCCTGAATTCAGAGCTGCATCTCAAACATACCAATTGAAAATATAGGTGATGGCAGTTGTTGAAGTTTCCCTCTGGGACTAAAACAACTCAGCCTTTACCAACTGCTGTGTCATAACAAATTCTACTGGTGTAGGTACACTCACAGTGTTGTGTGGGAGGGAGTTCCAGTTGCTGACCCAGCAACAGTGAAGGAATGGTAATATAGTTGTAAGTCATGATGGTGTGTGACTTGGGGCTGAATTTTCCCAGAATTGCACTAAGTGCAGTAGCGGGTGGGTAAAATGGTGAACTGATGAAAATGGCGGGTTTTCATGCCATATGTTCCTGAGCCCTCCTCAGTGCCAATGCCTTTCAGAAGAGGACAGCCACCTGGTGCCACAAAAGCTTGAATGATCTCCTTCGTTCCGCCAGGGTAAGTCACTCTTTTCGCTCCCAACTCATACACTCACAAAACCATCACACACCCACAGGGCCCTCACTCACTGCTAGTGGCAAGGGACACTAACATTCACTCTTTCACACACATCATCATTGTCCTCATCCTGTCCATGGGACCACTCACTACCCACACAGACCAGGCATACTTAACATCTGGCTGGCAGGCGTCCTGATACACTCTCCCCATCTCTATCCATGCAGGACAAACTGGCTCACAACTGTGAAAGGTTGCAGACAGGTGGACGGATGCCGGGATTTAAAGTTCTCATAGAATTTGAAAACAGAGCCATCCAGCTGGCCGGCGATGACCGGGACCAGTCCTGTGCTGACGGTGAGATCGGTGCTGCTCTGCCAAGTGAGGATCCAGGAGTGCAACATCCATCAGATAACCATGCCGTGAGTGACATGTCCTCTTTCACAGGCCACTGCCAAGCACTAATTATCTCCCCTTGCTTTCGCAGGCACACCTAAGAAGCAGCAGATGGAGTCCATGACCCAGAGTCTCCAAGTAAGCTCCGAAGAAACCTCCGAAGAGGAATCTGAAAGCATCCTCCCTGAAGTCCTGTCACAACGCTCAGCCCAGACCCTCCACCAGTGCAGAGACACACACCTCGGTGGGACCTAGCTTTAGAGTAGCCTCAGGACCATAATCTGGTGAGCACATCACACTCCCTGATCCACAGCAGGCGGAGGCAGGGACTTCCCAGGTCCCCGGCACTGAAAGGACTGCTGGAGTCCAGAACATTGCTGAGTCCGAGTCAGATGACGAGCCTCTGGACTCAGTCATGTTACAGTTGCTGGAGCTTCAAAGGCAAACTCGGGAACATCAGGAAGGGTTGGCCACTGCACTCCTCGGATTGCAAGGCACGATGGAGGAGTCCATCTGTCTTCAGACTGAGGACTGAGGTGATAGCGCTGGCATTGCAACGCACTGAGGTCAACACTGGCAGGATGGTGGTCACCATGGAGACCTTGGTCCAGGACATCACTCCTGCACTGCTGCGTGGACTTAACTCCATTGCTGATGCCACAGTTGGCCTCCAACAGTGTGTACACGAGAGGGTTGCTGGGCAGCTCAATCTCACTCCAGCTACCCCTTCCACTCACCAAGTCAGCCAGGGGCCCTTGGGCACCCATAGGATGGAGGATCAGCAGGTGCACGCTCTGGGGCTATCCACTGAGGTGACTCTGGAAGTGACCGGCCCATGTGACTCCCCTCTTCCTGTGACCTCCGCAGATCCAGCTTCACAGACCGAGGACGGTGCCACTGCCACACAGCAGGACCCCAAAATCAGGCTGGGGCCCTCCAAGTCTCAGCCCTCCAGAGGAGGCACACCTAAGTCAACACAAACAGGGCATCACAATCAGCAGGCTGCCTCCGCCTCTGCTGTGGATGTCGGGGGAGCACTGAGACGTGGTGGCAGGTTTAGGACAGTTCAGAAGAATTAGTTGCACAGCCTGGGCACAGGTGTTAGTCACTTCTACATAATGTTCACTATTGTCAATAAACTCCCAAGAATGTCTCCTTGCCTCTGGCTCCTTCTTGTCACTCAGATGTGAAACCTTTCTGCACAAGACAAAGGCAGGTGTCTCAGTCCAGGACCGCTTTCCTATGCTCTGTGCAGCCTTCAGGCCACAGTGATGGTCCAGCCTCACACTCCTTGGAAACACTATTGATGCCTGCACCTCAGTGGTCCTTGCCGCCAGAATGTAGCGGACAGGCACCACAGAGTTCTCTCATTCTCTCTGTGTGCTCTCAGCATCTTTAAGGTGGGGCTGGCCCCATTCACACCAGCATCTGTGACAATTGATACAGCTCCTGAATAGCTAAGGTGCTGAAGGTGGACGCAGCATCAGATGCACCTAAAGTTTTATGGCTGCATCTCTGAGATGGCCCTGATCATGGAGCGCAAGCGAGCTGCCCTCGCCCAGACAGGAGTCAGACATTCTCAGAGGCTATGTGAACATCTATGGAGTGTCCTCACTGCACGTTGTCACCCTCCTCCTGCGATCGAGCGACTATTAGGGCCTCCACTGCATCTCCATGACAGGAGCATTCTCACAGAAGGTATTGGCACTGAGATATTGTATATTGTGTGTTATTGTGGAGTACTGTGTATATCGAGTGTTACTGTGGAGTGTTGTGTGTATATTGTGTCTTATTGTGGGGCACTGTGTATATCGAGTGTTATTGTGGAGTACTGTGTGTATATTGGGTGTTATTGTGGAGTATTGTGTGTATATTGGGTGTTATTGTGGGATACTGTGTATGTCGAGTGTTGTTGTGGAGTATTGTGTGTATGTTGGGTGTTATTGTGGGGTACTGTGTATATTGAGTGTTGTGGACTACACAATGAATATATTCATTTTTAGTTGTTTGGTAGTACAGGACTTGAGTATTGCTGAGAAAAGAGGCACATCTAGGTTTTCACTCTTGCATTCATCAGGACATTCGCAAGAATACCAATATAAGGGGAAAACAACAAATATACTGTATGTGAAGAGAGTGTTGATTGGTTGGCAAGTGGCATTGCCATGGATAATTGTTGTTTTCCCCTTATATTGGTATTCTTGCACATGTCCTGATGAGTGCAAGATGAAAAGCTTAGACATGTCTCTTTTTTCAGCAATATTCATTTTTATTTTTAGCTTTTTTGACAGCACGCCAATTAATTGTACACTCAATATATGTCTGAAGATTAAGGGCGGAATTTTCACCGTCACCTCATGTGGTCGAAGTTCGGCCATATTTAAACGCCACCCAACCACTTACTTTACTCTCTGCAGCCCAGCTTTGTGGTCAGAAGTTCCGGAGATGGCCCCAAGGAACAAGAAAAATGTGCCGAGGTTTAGCCACAGCTCCCTGGCGGCTTTAGTTAGAAGTGTCTGCCAGGATTGGGAGGTTCTTTTTCCCAGGGATGTATCCAGGAGGCCCGCCAACCTCACCTCAGCAGTCTGGGAGGTGGTCACAAGGGTCAGCTTTGTGGGCAACCACCAGAGAAATTAATCCAGTGCAGGAAGAGGGTGAATTATCTTATCTGCACCAGGATAAGTCAACCTTCAGCTCACACCAAGTTCACTTTCATAATGGTATTATGTACTCGAAGTGTCATACAGCTCAGGGATCTCACAATATTAGCAGGGGAGATATCAACATTGAAAGCCCATTAATCAGCATCTCATCTATCATCCTGCACAAACAGCATCTTCAGCCCTTACTGGGGAGGGTTCAGCACACACAAGGCATGCATGCTTCCCAATCTGTGCTCCATCCCTCCTCATCACTTTCCATCCAATTATCTTCATGCAGGCCAAGCTTACCTACAATAAGAGGGAGAGATCCCAGACTGGAGGAGTGACGGCCAACATCTGAGAGCTCTCCAAATTTGAGGAGGATGTCACTGAGTTGGTGGGTGAGGACAGAGATCACTCCTGTGTGAGGGCGAGATTGCCTCTCCCAGCAAGCCAGTACAGTTGAGCCCCCCATGAGCTGATCACATCCTGACATTCACGGTGAATGACATGTCTTGTTGTATTCAGCCTGTTCATGAACTAAATCTATCTTTTATCTCTTACAGCCAGCAGCAGGTCCAGACAAACCAGCACATCCAAAATAAGCCCCAGACCCCAGGCCACCTCCGAGGAGTATGATGATAATCCATTTGAAGAAGATCCATCACTGAGTACACCTGCACCCTCCACCAGCACAGAGACACAAACCCCGGGTGGGTCACACATCTAAACTAGGCTTAGGGTCACATTCAGGGAACACCTCACTGACATGCCTCTGCAGCAGTTGGAGGCAATGAAAGCCGAGGTGTCTGACACTCGGAGGACTGCTGGAGAACAGGCACCTGCTGTGCCTGAGTTAGATAATAACCCTCTGGAAATGGCTGTTGCAAGCATGCTGGAGATGCAAAGTCAGGCAGTGGAACATCAGGCAGAGTTCTGAGAGACAGTCGACAGGCTACAGCAAAGGATGGAAGAGTCCGTCTGTGTTCATCTGATGTCATGGTTCTGACATGCGAGTGCCTCGAGGTCTCCATGGGAAGGGTGGCAGCTGCCTTGGAGACCTTGGTCCAGCAGGTTCTGCTGGATTTGTGCTTGGACCTGCACTCCATTGCTCTAGGCATAGGTGGCATCCATCAGTGGCTAGGTGAAAGGGAGAAAAGCGGTACCTCAACCTCCCTCCAGGTGCCCCTTCTCCTCATGGCATCAGGCAGATTAAAACACATATATAAGACTACAGTTACATAGTTACTTAATATTATAACAAATCCTAAAATTCCTAATTAACTTGACTCCCAATTACACACCCCTTTTAAGGCAACAGTCCAAAATAGATTTTAAATGTGGAGAGGCAATCCAGCAAAGTTACCACAACACTCACTCGACAGTGGAATTCCAAAGGCTTTTTCACACAACTTTGAATACTGGAACAGCAGACTTCTGCAAAGTGCCTAGAGGATGTTTCCCCAAGTCTGTTGCACATGCCGTATCTTTTAGATCTTACACCACCACCCCTGAGACAACCTTCCACTCTTCTTTAAATATATTCTTCCTCTTTAATCTGTAAATCCCATTATTTCCATAAGTCTTTGGAATTTACTTTGCTCATACCATAAAAATCTTTCATGTTGTCAATATGGCCTTTTCTTTTTAGGGAAAAATACATGAGATAACCTTGCCCTATTTACCCTGTCAGTTGTAAAACATTATCATGTTTCTTTGAAAATTGAACACCTGTCCACTTATCTTAAAATGCAAAGTTCAACCATACCCTATTTACTGACTTTATCCTAACTCACTCATTAGCATTTCAAAGACCCATTTTATACCTAACTCTTTAGATAATTTCAATCTTGCATTCTATCCAAATCTAATTCAATTAAATCAGCCACACAGACGGAACCATCCACACACCCACAAACAGAAGCCTACTTTACAATGCCCCACAATAATATTATGAAAAATATGGTAGTTTTGTGACACCTTTTTGAACTGCTGCAGTCCCTGTGTTGTAGGTATACCCGCAGTGCTGTTAGGGAATAGTTCCAGGATTTTGACCAAGCGACAGTGAAGGAACGGCGATATATTCCCAAGTCAGGATGGTCAGTGGCTTGGAGGGGAATTTCCAAGTGGTGGTGTTCCCATGTATCTGCTGCCCTTGTCCTTCTAGCAGGTAGTGGTCGTGGTTTAGGAAGGTGCTGCCGAAGGAGCCTTGATAAGTTTCTGCAGTGTGTCCTGTAGATGGTACCCACTGCTGCCACTGTTTGTCGGTGGTGGAGGGAGTGAATGTTTGTGGAAGTGGTGCCAATCAAGCAGGCTGCTTTGTCCTGGATGGTGTCAAGCTTCTTGAGTGTTGTTGGAACAGCACTTATCGAGGAGATTATTCCATCACACTCCTGACTTGTGCTTTGTAGATGGCTGTCATGAAGCTATTAATGTATATAATGTTATTGGAATTTTTTTTTAAATAGAGGTTTAGTCTGTGGGTGTGACTGTGTGTGTCTTAATTTGATTAAAGCCAGCTAGTCTGGGTGCTTTGATGTGTAGTAGTTTTGAGATGTAAAGAGAGGTAGAGGTACATTTGCATTTTGTTAAATAGGGGCTGCAAGAGTGAGAATGAAATCTTGCACCTATCTAGGAGACACCAAGCAGTGTTTATACTACTAATAAAATTGGTACTATGAAAGGAGTTCAAAGGGCTTGGTGATACAATGAGAATTTATATTCAAAGGTGAGTGCTGGGTATAACAGAAGGGAGTTTGAGTGTGTTGAGTAGAAGCATGTAAGATCAATGCCTGTAAGCCTACAGCTGTCTGCAAAGCAACCAAATTGAAAGGAATCTCATTTTGAATTCGTAAGGTGAAAATGCTTTGCCTGGTGTCTGGTTAAGTCTATTGGTTATTGTTGCCTTAGTGGAGATTAATTTGGGAATTTGTTAAAAAATTATGATAGTATATTGTACCATGTGTATGTGTTCAATTTGTGTAAATTAATAAATGTCTCATTTAGTTTGATATAAAAACCTCTTGAGAACTGGTGGTCTTATTCCTGAATTTAGAGCTGCAACTCAAAACATACCAATTGAAAATATAGTTTATGACAATTGTTTAAAGTTTCCCTCTGGGATTTTAAATAACTCAGGCTTTACAAACTGATGTGTCTTAACAATGGTGGACAGGCTTTGGGGGTCAGGAGGTGAGTTACTCGCCGCCGGATTCCTAGCCTCTGACCTGTGTTTGTATTTATATTACAGTATTTATATGGCTAGTCCAGTTCAGTTTCTGGTCAATGGTAACCCCCAGGATGTTGATAGATGTTGAAAGTTGCACTATGTAGAGTGAGTGAACACCCATGCCCCTAAGTGAGATCAATGTTTCTTAATTTTTCTAAACCTATTGCTACATCTAGGTGCATCCCTGATGGAGGATGTAAGAGTCATGGGAACCCCCGGGGTACCTGGCACAAACATGCATGATGTGCTCCTGATGATTGCATGCCAACTGAACGTTGAGGGAGTGGAACCCTTTCCTGTTAATAAAGATCAGGGGCTCCTGCCATGGAGCTCCTAAAGAGACGTTTGTGTATTGATTGTAACCTGCATTCTAGGGAAGCCTGAAATAGCTGCAAATCCTCAGTTGGGCTAAGACTGTCACTTAGCTCCATGGTTCCTTCAGGACTGACCACAACACCATCTCCCTCCCCCTGTCCATGAGTCTCTGGGCAACCCTTCCCTTTTGTGCCACACTAACCCCCTACCTTTCCTACTCTAGAGTCCATGTTCATCCCCTCCCATGCCTGCCATTGTTTCCCAACAAACCCCCATCCAACCAAGACCACCCTCCCCTGCACCCTTCATCTTGAGACCTCTGTCATACCCCCACCGCCCCAATTGCCATGCTGGCCTCTGTTTTCGAGAACGGTTCTGCCTGAGACCCAAAGCACACCATGAGTGCTCTCCCCCTGAAAAAGTGCAAAAACTACTGTGAGCAGCACAGCCCTACTGCACACACGCGGCACCCACCGTGAGCTGTCTTACTGCACACACGCTGCACCCACCATGCACAGCCCTACTGCACACTCGAGCCACCCACCGTGAGCTGTCCTACTGCACACACGCGGCACCCACCATGCGCAGCCCTACTGTACACACGAGGCACCCACCATGAGCATCCCTACTGCACACTCGAGCCACCCACTATGCACAGCCCTACTGCAGACACACGGCACCCACCATGCGCAGCCCTACTGCACACACACGGCACCCACCATGAGCATCCCTACTGCACACTCGAGGCACCCACCATGAGCAGCCCTACTGCACACTTGAGGCACCCACCGTGAGGGGCCCAACCAGACGCCCCCACCAGTCAGGCCTACACTGCAGCTTTGGCATCGCTGACAGCCCGGAGCAGCGCTGCTGTAGTTAGGCTTTGAATGCTGCACTTACCTCATAGCGATGAGCAAAGTGAGGGTGGACAGCTGCATACCACTTATATCCGGTCGTGATTCAGACCGGCCTAATTTCCCGCTGGCATGACACGTAATTGGTAGGGGGAACGTTGATTCCGGCGACTTGCGTTCTTAATGAGTATTCATGGCACGCTAATGCATGCAGGTGAGGTTCCCGACCTGGGCCAGCAGGAAATCCGACTCACCATCAGCCTGCCACGAAAGCGGTGAGGGGAAAATTCCGACTTGTTCTCCCGCTGGCGGAAATCTGACCTTTGGTCTCTCTCTGAATTTTCTGCTCTCACCCACCACAAAACACACTGCTGGCAGGCCCAGGAAACTGCCCTAAGAAATGGATGAGATTGAAATTCTTGAGTTTGGGGTTTTCCCACCTCTGTTTGGCAAGCTTGTGAATTCCCGCCCTTTGAGGTGATTGGAAATGCTTGAACTGGTGAACACAGAAATGGAAAACCCCAGGCAGTGTGTTACACTCACTCTTTATTAATATATATCTCACATAATGATACGACTGTTTAGATATTACTCACTGTTATCCCATTACTATTATCTATTCTATTATGCACAATCACGTACAGTTTCCACTAGTTATGTACAATTAATTAATCTCATTAATATATATTCAATATTTTCCTAATATTAAATTTCCCCTTCCTAAACTTATTATTATCAAAACAGTCAGATTAGAAAACCACAGCCCATTATTAAATCATGATTAAGCATCTTTTATATTCCAGAAACTGATTTATTCCTGCCTACTGCTCTGTTGCATCTGTTTAATGCCCATGACCTATCAGTCCTCCTTAGAAGGCAATCTACTAGTCAGTTATAATATAATTATAATAGTCAATTATTAGTGATTCATTTTGAGACCGAAGATTGTTGGTAATGTCAGCAGATAAGCAGGTAACCTGCTTTTTTTCACATGTGCATGTTATCCGCGTATTATTTCAACAGAATTGTTGACCTATTTAAAATACTTTGGGCGGAATTTTCCGAGCCCAGTGGTGGCGGGCGTGATAGGTGGCGTGTGCAGAAAATATGGCGGGACCCTCTTCATGACGGCCTGAAGGCAGGTCACGATCTTCTGCTCAGTTGGCCGACGGCGGGCCGTGTTTCCCATCTTCGGCCGATGGGGAACTAATTGTAATACATTAGCATGTAATTAAAAGGCCATTCCACCAGGCTCTTGGAACCCCGCCATATCGTCTGCCCACGTCAGCGGGAAAGCATGCCGACATGTTTCACACGCATTTGGCTGCCTTTACTTTGGGGGAACTGAGGTGAGGGAGCAGCAGCGTTCTCCACAGCTCGCCCATTGTTTACAGGCATTAGGGGCGCCAGGGGGGTGGGGGAAACTGATGCCTGGCCCCGGAGATGACTGCTGTGGGGGTGTGGTGTCTGGGGGCAAGTGCTGGCCAGCCTCGGAGGTGACTGCTGAGGAGAGGGTGTGGTGGGCGGGGGGAGGTGGTCAAATGCTGCCTGGTGCTGCATCCCGCACACAGGCAATCGAGGTGCGGGCAGGGTAAGTGAGGGAAATGGTGACGCATTAGGGACACCTGTATAAACCTGTCTTCCAGGGTCCACAGAGACTGCAGGGTTGGCTCCTTGGGGACAAAGGCTACCTGCAGAGGCCGTGGCTGATGACACCCTTGCAGCAGCCTCAGACAGCAGCAGAGCGACGCTATAATGAGGCACATGCAGCAGCTCGCAACTTAGTGGAGCAAACCATCGGGATGCTGAAGATGCGGTTCGGGCGCCTGGACCGGTCTGGTGGAGCCCTGCAATACAATCCACAGAGGGTGTCACGCATCGTCGTCATCTGCTGCACCCTTTACAACCTGGCGCTGCAACGAAGTGAGGGGCTGGCTGTGGAGGAGATGGAAGAGCTGCATATCTCCTCCAATGAGGAGGACGCTGACAGGGATAAGAGTGAGGGGGTCCTCGGTGGTGACAACAATGGGGATGACGCTCTCGCGCTAGCTAGACAAGGCAGGCACACCCGGGAGGCGCTCATAGCTGCCAGATTTGTGCAGGATGATGACAATGCGCAGTGAGGTGTCCCCGTAGATCTTCACATCGCAGTTGTGAATGTTTGACTCCAGTCTGGCTTATCTCAGCGCTAGTACCCTCTGAGAGAATGCTCCTGTCGTGGAGATGCAGTGGAGGCCCTAATAGTCGCTCGATCGCAGGAGGATCATAACAACATGCAGTGAGGACATTCCATAGATCTTCACAAGGCCTCTGAGAATGTCTGACTCCTGTCTGGCCGAGGGCAGCTGTCTTGTGCTCCATGATCAGGGCCATCTCAGAGACACAGCCATGAAACTGTAGATGCATCTGATGCTGTGACCACCTTCAGCACCTCAGCCCTTCAGGAGCTGGTGCACAGCATCACTGGTTGCAAATGTTGGTGTGATGAGGGCCAGCCCGACCTTAAAGGTGCTGAGAGCACACAGAGTATGGGAGAACTCTGTGGCGCTTGCCCTCTACCTTCTGGTAGCAATGATCAGCACCACCGAGGTGCAGGCATCAGTAAAGTTTCCAGGGAATGTGAGGCTGGACCATCACTAAGGTCTGATGGCTGCACAGAGCACAGGGAAGAGGCTCTGGACTGAGACACCTGCCTTTTATTTTGCGCAAAAGGATTCACACTGCTCATCAAAACAAGGAGCCATAGTCAGGGAGACATTCTTGGGTGTTTATTGACAATAGTGAACATTACGTATGAGTGATTAACACCCATGCCCAGGCTGTGCAAAAAATTCTCCTGAACTGTCTTAGTGGTTCCCGGGCATCCTCAGCGGAGGTGGAGGCAGCCTGCTGACTGTGACGCACTGTCTGTGATGATTTTGACGGGTCTCCACTGGAGGACCAAGCCTTGGAGGGCCCCGGCCTGCTTTCGGGGTTGTACTGGGTGGCAGTGGTACCATCCTTGGCCTGTGAAGCTGGATCTGTGGAGGTCACAGGAAGAGGGGAGTCAGATGGGCCGCCAGAGTCACCTGGGTGGATGGCCCCGGAGTGCGCAGCTGCTGATGCTCCTCCCTATGGGTGCCCGAGGGCCCCTGGCTGACTGTGTGAGCGGAAGGGGTAGCTGGAGTGAAATCGAGCTCCCCAGAACCCCTCTCGCATATACACTGTTGCCAACAATGACATCAGCGATGGAGTCAAGTGACGTCCTGGATCAAGGTCTCCATAGCGGCCGCCATCCTGCCAGTGTTGACCTCAGTGCATTGCAATGCCGGCGCTATCACCTCAGCCTGAAGACGGATGGACTCCTCCATCGTGCCTTGCAATCTGAGGAGTGCAGCAGACATCCCTTCCTGTTGTTCCCGAGCTTGCCTTTGCAGCTCCAGCAACTGTGGCATGACCAAGTTGAAAGTCTCGCCATCTGACTCAAACTCGTCAACGTTCGGGCCTCCAGCAGTCCTCCAAATGCCGGGGACCTGGGAAGTCCCAGCCTCCACTTGCTGTGGATCAGAAAGTGCGATGTGCTCACCAGGTTGTGGTCCTGAGGCTACTCTAAAGCTAGGTCCCACCAAGGTGTGTGTCTCTCTGCTGGTGGAGGGTGTGGGTGGGGCAATGTGATGGGACTTCCGGGAGGGTGTCTTCAGCTTCCTCTTCAGAGGTTTCTTTGGAGCTTGATTGGAGGATCTGGGTCGTGGACTCAGTCTGCTGCTTCCCAGGTGTGTCTGCGAAAGCAAGGGGAGATAATTAGTGCATAGCAGTCGCCTGTGAAAGAGGACACATTGCTCATGGCATGGTTGTCTGATGGATGTTGCACTGCTGGATCCTCACTTGGTAGAGGAGCAGCAACCTCACCGTCAGCACAGGACTGGTCCCGGTCATCGCCGGCCAGCTGGATGGCTCTGCTTTCAAATTCTGTGAGAAATTTGAATTCCGGCATCCCTTCATCTATCTGTGACCTTTCCCTCCTGTTGTAAGCCAGTTTGTCCTGCATGGATAGAGATGGGGAGAGTGTATCAGGACTCCTGCCAGGCCAGATGATAATGTGCCTGGCCTGTGTGGGTGGTGAGTGGCCCCATGGACAGGATGAGGACAACAATGACGGTGTGTGTGAAAGAGTGAATGGTGATGTCCCTTACACTGGCAGTGAGTGAGGGTCCTCTGGGTGTGTGATGGGCTTGTGAGTGTGTGAGTTGGGAGTGATGAAAAGAGTGACTTACCCTGGTGGAACGGAGGAGATCATTCATCCTTCTGAGGCACTGGGTGGCTGTCCTCTTCTGAAGGGTGTTGGCGCTGACCACCGCCGCCAATACCTCCCAAGCCAGGTTGATGACATTGCTGCCCATCCTGCAGCCAGAGCGGGTGTAGAGCACAACCCGGCGGGCCTCCACGGCATCCAGCAGCCGCTTGAGGGGCCCCTCGTTGAAGCTGGGGGGCTGCAGTCTTTTTGCCTTTGCAGGCCATGTCCCCCAGGCAGCGGTGGTGAGCTGGTGGTGATAAGCGTTTTGCTCACAGCTGCCTTTTAAAGATGGTGGCTGGCATGATGCAACAGTGGAAGCGGGCGAATGAGAGCCTGCCCGCCATGGAAACGGCGTGTTTCGCAGGATTGAATATATAATGAAGTGGGCTTGGGAAGATACAGTGTGAAAACCCACCATTTTCATCAGCGGATCGGACTCCATTTTACCCACCCGCTACCGCACTTAGTGCAATTCTGGGAAAATTCAGCCCTTTAAGTGGGTAATCCTTCATTAAAATAGTCCACAAAGGAATATTACACAAATATGTGAAAGTTTATTTTGCTAATATTGTCAAGAGTGAAATAACATAATGTTATAACAAGAAACAATTTGAAAAATATCCAAAAAATACATTCTTACGCTAATAGATTATCACAACATACATAATTTGCCATTATAAGTTATCTAGAAACATAGAAAATAGGAGCAGGAGTAGGCCATTCAGCCCTTCGAGCCTGCTCTGCCATTCATTATGATCATGGCTGATCATCCAACTCAATAGCCTGCTCCCGCTTTCTCCCCATGTCCTTTGATCCCTTTCGCCCCAAGAGCTATAACTAACTCCTTCTTGAAAGCATACAATGTTTTGGTCTCAACTACTTTCTGTGGTAACGAATTCCACAGGCTCACCACTCTCTGGGTGAAGAAATTTCTCCTCATCTCAGTTCTAAATGGCCTACCCCATATCCTCAAATTGAGACCCCTGGTTCTGGACTCACCCACCACTGGGAACATCCTTCCTGCATCTACCCTGTCTAGTCCTGTTAGAATTTTATAGGTTTCTATGAGATCCCCCCTCATTCTTCTCAACTCCAGTGAATATAATCCTAACCTACTCAATCTCTTCTCATATGCCAGTGCCGCCATCCCAGGAATCAGTCGGGTAAACCTTCGCTGCACTCCCTCTATAGCAAGAACATCCTTCCTCAGATAAGGAGACCAAAACTGCACACAATATTCCAGGTGTGGTCTCACCAAGGCCCTGTACAATTGCAGCAAGGCATCCCTGTTCCTGTACTCTAATCCTCTGGCTATGAAGGCTAACATACCATTTGCCTTCTTTACCGCCTGCTGCACCTGCATGCTTACCTTCAGCGACTGGATAACAAGGACACCCAGGTCTCGTTGCACATTCCCCTCTCTCAATTTATAGCCATTCAGATAATAATTTGCCTTCCTGTTTTTGCTACCAAAACGGATAACCTCACGTTTATCCACATTATACTGCATCTGCCTTGCATTTGCCCTCTCATTCAGCTTGTCCAAATCACACTGAAGCCTCTCTGTATCCTTCTCACAGCTCACCCTCCCACCCAGCTTTGTGTCATCTGCAAATTTGGAGATATTACATTTAATTCCCTCATCTAAATCATTAGTGTATATTGTGAATAACTGGGGTCCCAGCACCGATCCCTGCGGTACCCCACTAGTCACTGCCTGCCATTTGGAAAAAGACCCGGTTATTCCTACTCTTTGTTTCCTGTCTACCAACCAGTTTTCTATCCATCTCAATACATTACCCCCAATCCCATGCACTTTAATTTTACACGCCAATCTCTTGTGTGGGACTTTGTCGAAAGCCTTCTGAAAGTCCAAATAAACCACATCCACTGACTCCCCCTCATCAACTCTACTCGTTACATCCTCGAAAAATTCCAGTAGATTTGTCAAGCATGATTTCCCTTTCATAAATCCATGCTGACTCTGTCCGATTCTGCCACTGTTTTCTACGTGCTCAGCTATTAAACCTTTTATAATGGACTCTAGAATTTTCCCCACTACTGACGTCAGGCTGACTGGTCTATAATTCCCTGTTTTCTCTCTGCTTCCCTTTTTAAATAGTGGGGTTACATTAGCTACCCTCCAATCTGTAGGAACTGTTCCAGAGTCTATAGAATCTCGGAAGATGACCACCAATGCATCCACTATTTCTAGGGCCAGTTCCTTACGTACTCTGGGATGTAGATTATCAGGCCCCGGGGATTTATCGGCCTTCAATTTACTATTCAGTGTAGCAGAATATGCGCATTTATGTACATATGTCTATCTAAAATGCTGAAAAGTGCAGATAAAATATCAAAAATCAACATCTTCTGTTGCAGCTTGCCCTAAAACCTGCTAGAAATAAAGCTTTTAGCATCAGGTGCACCTTTGAACTTGCGATTGGACTGTTTAGTTCGTTTTTATTTTGCTGTTTAAAACAGTTGTGCTGGTGAAGCCATCACAACTTATCCATCACATTCTTTTCTTTTGATACATTCCAGTCATTTTAAATGAAACCGGTTGAAAAGATTCTTGCAGCTGTTTCCTTGTTTCAAGTTCAGCTCATGCTGGGATTATTTGAATATGCAGAACAAAGTACACTGTAAATAACAAATCACAGTGAAAGGTGGGCAGTAATCAGACACAGAATTACTTCATCTGGTGCTCTGGGTAAAGTAAACTATACAATGGGGAAAGGTACACCATGGGAAATTGGTCTTGTTTAGAGATTTTTATCTAAAACCTTATGATTTTCTCTTCATGCCCTATATCTGGAACATCCCTACTTGTATATCTGCCTTCTATTTCCCCCATCCGCACCCCACCTTTCTGAGTCCCATTTAATAATGCCAACCCTCTAATTCTGCCTGATTTAAATACCACACCAGGACTTGACTACCCATGAGCAATCCCATGAGAAACTCACTCGTATATGAACAACACTGACTGGATTGCGACGTCAGATCTCAAAATACAAGACAACATCTTTGTGAGGCTTTTCTTAATGGTAAAACATGTACAGTTATCAACAATTAATTGCAGTACCGGTTGTCCCTGCAGGTGGTGATAGGGATTAATTTGCTGTAGCCTAATGATAAACAGTGTCCTCAGTTAGTTAGACTTTCCATTGTCCTTTTAATTTCCATGAGAACTGCTTGCATTGGAAGTTGCTGAGAGGGAGAGTGTGCAAGGGAAGAAATATTACACAGGACCATGAGGTAGGCCTGTGGGAGTGGCCTCTTCAGGGTGTCTGTGATCTATGTGAACAAGGGAAGTAATTGTATATTGCCTTAATCAGAATGAAGGATTGGGAAATGAACGGTGCAGTCTGAACCAGGAAGTGTAAGTTAGATCTTGTGAATTCAATATCAAATCAAAAAGAGAAGGGAAGTAAGATCGGATTAAGGGAGAGAAAAATAGAGAAAGAAGATGTTTAACAAAAATAATTTTTTAAAAGAACTCCAACAATTAATAGCTGGAGGAATGAGACTTGTTACAGACCAAGATGGGAGGAATGCACAGTTAATTCTAGCCCAACTACTCCACAGGTCATAACAATAGTTTAAATGTTTAATTTGACCCACAAAACTGGCCAATTGTTACCCTTTGATGCTGTTTGGTACTATTCTCAAGATTCTAAACGACTCTAACCAGGCACCTTTCAGTAAACACAAAACAATAGATTTATTATAAAACAAATTACTTTTTAAAAACAAGTTAATGAACTGGTTAACATACAAGTTCAAGTTTAGAAGTGTAACAATATTCCCCTTTTTATAAAAAAAAAACAGATATTTGAAGGCCCATACACTCACACACAAACACAAAACAGGACAAAACAAACACGGTACTCTGCAGAGACTGGAGCATGGGAAAGTTTCTTTTAAAAGGATAAAATTCAAAGAGTGCTGTTGATCTAACAGAATTCTGGTCACAATAGGCCTGGAAATTCCTTTAGACAGATTTTTTGGTGAAACTGTCCTTGATGACTCTTATTTATCATAACTTAGCAGACCTTCAAAAAAATCCGATGAGTTATCCCAATGAGACGTTTCTGAGGAAGGTTTAACACAAGGTGGGCAGAGGAGGGAAAGAGGGAGTCTTTTTCTGGTAGCCTGCTTCTAAGGCACCCAACACTCACTCACTCTCTCACTGACTTGAGAGTCATGGCCAACATTTATCCCTCAAACAACAACACTAAAGCAAATTATCTAGTCAGGCAACACACTGCTATTCTTGTAGGGCCTTGCGGTGCACAGTTGGCTCCTGCTACTCCTGCAATAAAAAGTGACTACACTTCAAAAGTATTTAATTTGCAGTGAAGCACTTTGGGACATCTGAGGATGTGAGAAGCACTATATAAATGCAAGTGTTTCTTTTTACAGTTCCTCTTGTTGTATGGCTTCAGCTGCTTCTGGTTTTATCTCATTTTACTGCCTTGTCACCTAACAATGGACAGATTTTATCGTCACCATAATGATGAACCTGATGGTGCTTGCTTTTATTTATGTGCAAATTGGACAGCAAACTTCAGGGGCAGAATTTTTCATCCTGCAGGCGGACCCGCGCCCAACCTGAATGGGAGTGAAATAATGCGCAATGACATCATCGCGCACTCTGGCCATCTTTCGGTTGGCAGGCGCGCGCGAGAGGCGGCAGCGCACCCACCGACAATTAGGAGGCCTATTAAGGCCCTTAATCAATGAATTAAATTGAAATTTTTGCTGCCCATCCAACTATTCAGTTGGCAGGTGGGCGACTGGCCCAGGGGGCCTTTGCATTTTTAACGAAACCTCATCCACGGGTGGGATGAGGTTTCAAACAGTGACTAAAAAAAAATAAAAATTTTTAAAATTCATATTTCACATGTCCCTGTTCATGTGACAGAGTCACATGTGGGGACATGTTTTCCTTATTTTTAAAATCTTTGTTTCTCATCTTCAGCTCCCTGAGGCAGTTCTGTGCCTTCAGGGAGTTTTCACTGAGCGCACCCCCATGTATGCGCAAACTTCAATCAATGCCCGCACTCCTCCCGCCCCCACCCAGGCAGTACTGAGGTTATCAGCGCGTGTTTCATGCTGGCTTGCCGTTAATTGACCAGCCAGTGTGAAATCCCGGTCGGAGCCCGATTGCAGGCGGCAGACAGTTACACAGCCGCTCCCAGGCCCGCCCGACGAGGGGAAAATACTGCCCAGGTGACAGCAGATGTGCAGTTAAGCACAGAAATCTGAAAAATATTGTCCAAGGTATGCCAGTCCGCAGTTATCTTTACAAAACCAGCTTCTCACTGTTTGACTCATCATTCAAATGAATGGCGTGAGGTTCCTGTGCTCATGATATTAAACCTCCCCATTCCAAACTATGCCTGAAGAAGATCAGTCAGTGACCTTGAAGCCACTGGAGAAAGTGTCATATTTGTGACAAAAGCATTGGCTTTATTTTAAACCTTGGCCAGGAACAGAATTTAGATTGCTGGTATACTTTTGTGACAAAGACAAAGGGCCTCCTGTTTTTCCCTTACTCTCAGGCCCAAAACCTGTACTGATGCCTATAATTAGCATTGAGCATATGGGAGGAGGAGACTTGAATTAAAATGGCCCGAATTAAAACCTAACAGCAAACTGGGGAGGGTGGCTAGACCCAGGATAGTAAGCGAATTAAGGGAAGAAAAAGAGGAAATGGACTTAAAACATTTTTAATATATAAATTCTATAGTCATAGGATGATTTGTGCCTCACTCAGAGAAAAGGACTAAGAGCGAGATAGAGGAGGTGGCCACTGGTGGAGGATGGGAGATAGTGGGGAAAGTTACAGACGGGGAATGGGAACACTATCATAGAGAGAGAGGTGAGCAGCCATAGAAAGGGAATGGGAGCTGTTGTATAGATGGTTGGAGGACACTTCCAGAGGGGGGAATACACATGATGGTAAATGAGGGTCAGGCAGAGAGGGGAACAGATAGGCAACTAGTGACCAGCAGATATAGGATTGTTAAGAGAGGGAAAAATAGGGAATATAAAGCAGCGAGAGACATCATGCAAATTTAGGGCTCTGGCAGGAGACATAAATCTATCAGACTGGATGATCTGAGGCGAGAAGAGGTGGTTAAGCTACAACGTGGAATTTTAACGTTGAAAAAGTTCTACAAAAGGAGAAAATGGATTTAATTGGAATGACGCCTCTCTGAGATAAAAATGGATTCTGGCAACATTATGACCTAGGAGCGATTTAGAATGAAGAAAAAGCCGAAGAGAGAGGCTGTAGGGGTAGGAGCATAACAAAGGAATCATGAGCTAGAAGTAGGAGGAGTGGTCACAGCATAACTGCAATCCACAAGTTAGGATGCATGGTATGGTGCTGTGATTCAAAACAGGCAGTGAAATAAAAAGCCTGAGCGTTGACTATGTCCACCCTGCCATGACCTGAAACTTCCCTCAAGCATTGGTCATATCCCTTTCCCAACCAATAACCTGAAATCCTCCCTACAGTGCTGACTGGATTCACCACCCATGCCATGTCACACCACATTACCTTTCTTTTACTTTCAGTTTGAATGTCTATTATTTGAGGCCCACTCCTGCATTTTATTTTACTGCAGCCTTCTTCTAATTATTTTAGATTTTTAAATTCATGTTTCCATTGTTCCTGTAATTTTTATAATGATGCTTCAAGGATTTAGATGGTTTGTAGCCATGTCCTGTGGTTATGTTTTATTTTGAGACCTGCTTCTTGTGTTTGCATTTTTAGCTGACTCTCTCCTACAGTTCTCCTTATGTATTTTGATCTTGGTGTTTCCCTTTTTTAAGCCCCACTGCTCATGTTTCTGTTTTATTGTGCAGCTTCTCACATTTAAGTGTTTCTGTTTTTAAACCCACTCCTGATTTTTTTTTTACCTTATAACTCGTGTTGATGATTTTTTCAGTATTACTTCCACGTTTTTTTTTGTTTTTATGTCTAGATCTGCTGTTTCCTTTTAACTCCTACTTTTACTCTTTCATTTTTTTAAGTGCACTCTGTTGTTTGTTTGTTTTCACTCCCACTTCAGTGTTCATATTTTTAGTGTCAATCCAAGTAGTTGTGCTTTTTTGAGTGCTACTTGTCTTAGAAGGACAAGGGCAGCAGACAGATGGGAACACCACCACGTGGAAGTTCCCTTCCAAGTCACTCAGCCTGCTGACGTGGAAATACATCGCCGTTCCTTCACTGTCACTGGGTCAAAATCCTGGAACTCCCTTCCTAACAGCACTGTGGCTGTACCTACCCTACATGGACTATAGCGGTTCAAGAAGGCAGCTCACCACCACCCTCTTAAGGACAACTAGGGATGGGCAATAAATGCTGGCCCAGCCAGCGAAGCCCACATCCCGTGAATGAATAAAAAAAAGTCCTAATTCCAGTTACAGTATTTGTATTCAACTACAGTTCTAATGTGTCTTTTAGGTTCTACTCCCAGTGTTTCCCTCTCTTTTAATGTTGCTTCCACCAAGGCTTTTCTTTACTTGAGCTCATATAATCAGCAGTAGACCATTCAGCCCCTTGAGCCTGTTTCACTATGCAATTAAATCATAGCTGGTTTCTATCTCAACTCCATTCATGGGGTGGAATCTTCCACTCTGGGTCTAAGTTCTGTGGCGGGAGCAAGAAGTCATAGTGACTTCTGCTGTGGAGCAGGGCAGGAAAGCACGTTGAATTTTGGGCTGCTCTCCTCATTAATTATGCAGCTGCACATTTTACGTTGAGTCTCATGGCGGCGAGAGCTGGAAGTCTTAAGCCCAACTGTCATGTGCAGGTGCCATATTTAAAAGGCAGCTGAACAGCCATTCATTCATCGCGCCAGGACTTTAGGGGACAGAAAATGTTTGTGAGAAGACAGCAAGCTTTGGCCTCACACTTCAGAGATGCCTCTGTGGAGAATCTACTCCAGGGCATCGAGGAAATGTGGGATGTCCTCTTTCCAAGGGATGGCAGCAGGAGGCCCACTTGTCTGACCATTGCAGCCTGGAAGGAGGTCGCCAGGGTGGTCAGCACTCATGGGGTCCAAAAGAAGATAGCCCTGCAGTGCAGGTAGGAATTGGATGAATGATCTCATCTGCACCACTAGGGCAAGTGAGCCTTCTACTCACTCCAAACTCATATCACCACTCATTTTCTATTCTGTCACTGGCAAGGCCAGCGTTTGTGTTGCCTATCCCTAAATGTAGATGTTGGTCTGGCTTTGGGGAGTCAGGAGGTCAGTTATTAGCCACAGAATTAGCAGCCCATGACCTGCTTTTTCATCAAACCAGCTCACAATCCATCTATATGTCTTTATAAATGGACTGCCCACAACAGGAGGGAGAGAGAGAAAACAGGAGGTGGGATGCCTGAGCTCAGACTCCTCACTCCATTTGAATAGCAGGCTGCCAAGCTGACAGGCAAGGATCAAGACTGTGCCTGTGCTGACGGTGAGGTCAGCCTCTCCCAAGAGTCTAGTGAGGAAGCAAGCATATTCCGAGAACCTCGGAAAATCAAGGTGATTGATGCGTGCACACTTTGAGCCAGCCTAGACGGTCATTCGTTCTCTCTTTTCTCCATTCTAGGTGCCAGCATGAAGGAGGGGAGGCCAGCCTCTTCAGCAATTGCTGTCAGACAGCTCTGCACAACCCAACTGTTTCCTCCTCTTTCTCTGTAATGCTTCATGTCTCTCCAAATCTGGCATATTACTTTTGAATCCACAACTGCATCTCGAACTTCATACTTTCACTATTATCAAACTGTCATATATCTAACATTCTCAAAATACTCGTACTGTATGATTTATATTCCAAATATTACTTTCAAATTACATTATTTACTGCTGTTGTTTTAATTTGAAATAAATGTGCATTATTTCTACATACGGATATCCTTACCAAATGTACCATATTTCTGTGCAACTTAATATATTTTACAGTCATTCTGATTGCCATTTTTCACTGTCAAATCTCTACAATTATACAAAGCCTTTTAATATGCAACTTTATCTCTATTTCCAGATGTTCCTTTTGACTCTAACGTTACCTGCTCCTCATTATGCTATATAATCCTCCTATCCTTATCAAACAAATATATACTCTCATTTGCTGCAAGCAATTCAAGTTGGGGACAGCCTAGGACATTAAAAATCTTAACGACAGTATATTCACTCGCTGTCTTCCTGTTGACAAAACCTTTGCATCAGTCAATTACTCCCATTGTGACCCCACCATTTTGCAACCCCAGTGTGTGTTTGCACACTTTAGCTCCCCTCAATCTAATTCAAGTTCCCAACTCGCCCTAAGCAACATCATGAGAGATCCATTAGATATCTACATAGAGAGATTCTGATAATGTGTTGAATGAAAAACAAACATGATTATGCCCTCGAACAGTGTGATAGACAAATGCCCTCCAGTGCTGCATCATTCTGTTAATCCTATTTGGATTTCTCCACACTGCAGCTGAATATAGTTCAAAACACTTTGAAGCAGATATTATTGAGCAGTTCATTGTCATCTGTATGAGCTATTTCATAGGGGAGAATTTTCTCCCCGTCAGGGGGGTTGTGTGGGAGCAGGCACGGGCACAGAGCTGCCTCAGGGAGATTAGTTTAAGTTTAAAAAATTTTAATAAAGGGAAAAATAAATTTTTAGGACATGTCCCCTCATGTGAAACTGTCACATGAGCTGGGACATGTCTATGAATTTTATTAAAACATTTTTCAAACCTTTAAAAATCTTCATGAAACCTCATCCCGCCCGTGGATGAGGTTCCATGAAAAATGCAAAGGCTGCCTGGGCTCTTCGCCTGCCCAACAACCTTCAGGTTGGATAGGCAGCTCAGTTCATTGTTTTAATTAATAGTTAACTGGCCTTAATAGGTCTTTGACAGCTTGGCAGGTGTGCACCCAAGTCGGCTGCGCGCCCACCGAACTGAAAATCTGAATGACGCGCAGTTACGTCAGTGACGTTGAGATGCACGCCCGATGTCACCACGCGTCATTTTATGCCTTGGTGAGTGGGCCCCGGCTCCGCTCGCCGAGCCGAAGAGTCTGCCCATAGAAATAGAATTATAATGTTGGGAATAAAGTGATTTCTCTAAAGTGAATGGAACATCACTTTATATAATAAGTTTAAAAGAAGGCTTGTGGGCTCAATCCTTTGCCAATGCTGAGCTATTGACCCCAGCTAAAGTGGCAAATGGGTACTCAAAGCCCCTAGAATAATTAAATGAAAAATGACCATTACCCAATGGCCTCTGTGGTCGACCAGATATGTCTGGAGATCAGGTAATGGCAAGACTCTGCTATGAAAACTTTAGTGTTCCAAAAGTCTCCCAATGCTCAGGGGCCACCATTTCCTCCAATGGCAGGGAAAAAAAAACTGTTTGTCGACCATTTAAATTACAGCCATTTGCAGTAATAGTGTGGTGAACTAGCTCTTGGAATACATCCAAGATAGTTTCCTGGATCTGTATGTTGAGGAACCAACTTGGGAAAAGGTTATTTTAGATCCAGTATTGCGCAGTGAGCTTGGATTAATTAATAACCATGTAGTAAAAGAACCTCTCAGAAAGAGTCTGCGGAGTCTATAGGGGTCAGAGTATCAGAAGGGATTGGCAATTTAGGACTGAGATAAGACAACATTTCTTCACTCAAAGGGTTGTGGATCTTTGGAATTTTTCTCACCCAGAGAACTGTGAATATTTACTTGTTGAGTATATTCAATAGATTATTGGATATTAAGGGAATCAAGCTGGGATGCTGCAAGAAGGTAGAGCTGAGGAAGAAGATAGCCATGATCTTATTGAATGAATGAGTAGGCTGAAAGGACTGAATGACCCACTCCTGCTCCCATGCCTATTCGTATGTCACAAAACTGAACAAAATCTTGGGACATCAAAGGACTGAGATATCTAATTTTGTTAGCAGCAAAGAATTGTCAGTCAATCATGACATACCTGCAGATTGTATCACAGTTCAAAAGCAGCTAATGAGCCATTCAATAACCTGTAAATTTTGATAAATTCAAAATCCTGCTGTGGAATGCATAATCTCAGTGGCCACCAACAGAGCAAGCCTTAGCAACAAGACTTGCAAGTGCTGGTAAACACCATCAGAAAGTAACGCAAACACATTTTTAGATTGTTGAAATTAGTCCCCCTTCCCCCATGCAAAAACAACACGAACAATGGCAGCGCACCACAGTCAATATTAATGCCATTTTCCTGATTAAGAACACTTGCAATAGAACCAGAAGTTGCAAGGTCTAACAGGAAGCACAAAACATGAAAACTGGTAAAACAGAAGCAACAACCTATATGTACCTGAACATTATAATTGCAGAAGCTATATGCAACAAAACTTTGCACTAGTACAAAGAAATTTTTATCAAGAGTATATTATGTAAGACATTAGGGGTTGGATTTTCACCATAAATCTGGGAAATCTCACGCTGAGAAATCCCCTGACTTGGCAGTCCCGTATCCAAGGAAATGACACCGCACGCACAATTTTTGCTCTGGTGGGGGTGGAGGGGGTGGCATGGAGGGGGCTTGGGTAATGGGCCTTGACTGAGTTGGGGCTGCCACCTCCAGAGGCAGTTCAGAGGCAGCCAGAGGTGCACAAATGCCGAGGCAGGCCGGTTACAAGGGTTCTGAGACATGGGCCCAGTTTTATAAATTGCTAATTTATAAATAGGCCATTTAATCTCCACCTCTCACACCCCCACCCACCCCCATGCCCCCACTGACTCAGCATCCATTATGGGCAGACCACAGGAGCCTTGAGGAGAAGAAAAAACATAAACTTCTAACAATCTAGTAGAGCTCTTACCCATACACACTTGATAAAGAAAATTACTCTCATTCATGAAACTCATTCGAAGGTTTTTAATCTCCTCTGTTCAAGAAAGGAGAGAGACAGAAGGCAGGAAACTATAAGCCAGTTAGTCTAACATCTTTCATTTGGAAAATGCTGGAATTCATTATTAAGGAAATAGTCGGAGAATGTTTAGAAAGTCATAAAGTAATCAAGCAGAGTCAACATAGTTTTGTGAAAGGGAAATTGTGTTTGACAAACTTATTAGAGTTCTTTGAGACGTAACAAGCAGGGCGGATAAAAGGGAAGTAGTAGATGTAGTGTATTTGGATTTCCAAAATGCATTCGATAAGGTGCCACATAAAAAGTTACTCACACAAGATAAGAACTCATGGTGTTGGGAGTAATATATCAGCATGGCTAGAGGATTGGCTAATTAACAGAAACAGAGAGTCAGGATAAATTGATTATGTTTAGGTTGGCAAACTGTAACTAGTGGGATGCCATAGTGATGGGGCCTCAACTATTTACAACCTATATTAATGGCTTGGATGAAGGGACCAGGTGGATTGTAGCCACATTGGCTGACAATACAACACTAGGTAGGTAAGCATGTGCGAGGCGTACAGAAAAAAATCTGAAAAGGGATATAGATAGATTAAGTCAGTGGGAGTGGACAAAAATTTGGCAGTGGAGTATAATGTGGGAAAATGTGAGGGCTGTCCACTTTGGTGGAAAGAAAGGAAAAGCAAAATATTATTTAAATGGAGAGAAACCGCAGAATCTGAAGGATCGGGTGTTCTTCTACGTGAATACCAAAATGTCAGCATGCAGTTACAGCAGGTACTTAAAGCGGCAAGTGTTGGCCTTTAATTAAAGGGGGATGGAGTATATAAGTAGGGAAGTCTTGCTACAATTGTACAGGACATTAGTGAGACCACACCTAGACTACTACTGCAATCGGTTTTAGTTTCCTTAATTAAGGAGGGGTATGCTTGCCTTGGAGGAAGTTCAGAGAAGGTTTACTAGATTGATTCCTGGGATGAAGGGGTTGTCTTATGAGACAAGGTAGAATAGGTTGGGCCTATACTCATTGAAGTTTAGATCAGAGAGGTGATCTTATTGAAACAATTAAGATTCTGAGACGGCATGACAGGCTATATACTGAGAGGATGTTTCCCCTCATGGAGAATCTAGATCAAGGGGACAGAATAAGGGTCTCCCATTTAAGACAGAGATGAGGAGCAATTTCTTCTCTCAGAGTGTTGTTAATTTTTGGAGTTTTCTACCCACATTTCTACTCTGACATAGAGGCTTTATTTCCATCCTCAGCTCCCTACCTAAGAAGGTCAATACCTAAACAAAAACAAATCTTACCTTTTGAATCTTCATCTATCCAGGCCACAATCTAGGCATGGACTTCCTGGTTGAACCCACTTCTACCATTCATCAATCTAATACACCTGGCATCACCAGACATAACAATTGACAATGATTCCCAGCCTTAAGCTGCTACCCTTCTGAGAGGCGGGAGCACAGGAACTCCCAATGTTGGAAGCTATGGCACTAACCCCCTCCCATTCCACTTGTCTTGTTTAGGTTGTGCTAACAGTCTGTCCTCAATAAGGCCAAGCAGGGTTTCCCATGCAAGACAAGTGCATGAAGTATCTTGGTCCCAGTTCAATTTGTACCCCTTTCACTGCATTCCTGAGTTAGTGGATTTTGGTCCCAAAAGTGAAAAAAGCATAATAAATTATACATACCATAATGGAAAAAATGAATATATTTACTCGGTTAAATCGGCATATCCCAATCATTGTTGTTTTTATGTTTCGAGACATATAACTTACATAATAAAATCTATTTTAATCAAGGGTTCCACACAAAACACGAACTTTACCATTCAGAAAGGCCTGGAGATTCCAGGATGAACACAGCTGCTTTGGAGGCGGAGGAACATACAATGGACCAGGAGGTCCATCAGCAAGCGATGTTCTCAGCGGCTGCAGGGAGCATCCAAAGTCAATTTATCAATAAAGTATTCTCATCTGTTTAATTGTCTCCTTTTGCAATTCATCCATTTCTTTCTCTTTCAGAGAAATCACAATTCTTTTAAATGCAGAATACATTGTAGAACCCCTCAGACCATTGTGCATTTTTTCCCCGACTGAACTTACGTCTTCACAAGTGCCTCCACTGTTGTCAGACTACGTTTCCATGAATACATGTGTAAGAGAAAGAGCATATTCTCTTTTATTGCAACCAGTTTCAGAGCGATCAATAATGATCCTACTCTGTCTTCACACCATGCTTCCTCAGGTGTTTAAAGTGCTTTTCTTTTCTCTTATCCTAAGGCTTCTTCTGGGTACAATATGCAGGCAGTGCTGGACATGGTTGGCTGCTCTAGAGTTCAAGAAGGCTCATAGGACTGATGTGACCCTTGCTGGGACCCACTCAGTCACCGTCTATTGGATATCTGCAAGGGCAGCCTCATAGGACTGGATGCTGGAAGATGGTGAGTAAGGAGTCTAATTTTGAAATCTTTTTGTAAAAATCTCATTTTGTCTGTAGTTAGCATTTAATTGAAATCTACAGTTTAAATTCTAAAGTTCCCAGCCTTAAGCTGTGTTTTAAAAAGGTCTCCACTGGATGGACAGCTGGGCTTAGTTAATTAAAGAAGCAGCTGAAACTGGTTCTTCTGTGACTGGGTCAGCTAGCTTTTGTCTTATGAGCATATAAAGCCAGCTAACTTAGTATGACTTAGTATAGAGTGCTGGGAGATGGGTGATTAAGGGAGTTAGTGGAGGAAGCAAAAGAAGTGCTCAGTTGTTTTTGCTTTTGGCATTTGATAATACGAGAGGAGCAGTGGCCTTAAAGAACGAGGGGAACCAGGCCTAAACCCAGAGCAGGACCGGGAGCCAGCATGAGAGAAGTGGTGGCCTTGGTAAGTAGGACCTGGTGAGTACTTATACTGTCCAGTCTTTAAAGTAAATATTGCTCTTTAGTTTAGATTAAGTAGTGTTTAAAGTATAAGAAGTAAGTTCCCTGTTATATATTTTAAATTCCTTAAACTTGAGGAAGTCCAGGGTGACCACGTGTGCAGGAGTCTCCAGCTGCAGCTACTCGAAATTCACGTTTTGGAGTTGGAGCTAGAGCTGTGATGGAGTCACTGTGGAGCATCTGCAAGGCTGAGATCTTCATGGAAAGCACATTCACCGTAGGTAAAGAGTGCAAAGGCAGAAAGGGAATGGGGGACTGCCAGACAGAGTAAAGGCACTAGGCAGGAGTCCTCTGGGCCCAGCTCCCTCTCGGACAGGTTTTCCATTTTGGGGAGATGGTTTCTCAAGGGAGTGCAGCAAGAGCCAAGTCCGTGGCACCACGAGTGGCTCAGCTCGGGGGAGGGGAGAAAAAAAGAGTGGGAGAGCAATAGTGAGAGGGAATTCTATTATAAGGAGAACAGATAACATTTCTGTGGCTGCAGACGTGACACCAGGATGGTATGGTGCCAGGGTCAAGGATGTCACTGTGCAGCTGCAGGACATTCTGAAGGGGGAGGGTGAACAGCCAGAGGTCGTGGTCCATATTGGTACCAACGACATAGGTAAAATGAAGGATGAGGTCCTGAAAGCAGAATATAGGGAGCTAGGAAATAAATTAAAAAGCAGGACCTCAAAGATAGTAACCTCAGGATTTCCCCCAGTGCCACATGCTAATGAGATCAGAAATAGGAGAATAGACCAGATGAATCCGTGGCTGGAGAGATGATGTAGGAGGGAGGGATTTAGATTCCTGAGGCATTGCGACCGACTCTGGGGATGGTGGGATTTGTATAAGCTGGACAGGTTCCACCCCAGCAGGACCAGGGCCAATATCCTCGCAGGGCTATTCGCTAATACTGTGGGGGTTGGTTTAAAGTAGATTGGCAGGGGGGTGGGAGCCATGGTGGGGAGACACAAGAGAGGGAAACAAAGATAGACATGAAAGACAGAAAAGTAGAAAGCAAAAGTGGAAGGCAGGGGAAACAAGGGCTAGCAGCAAATAGGGCCATGGTACAAAAAAAAGTGTAAAAATGTTTAAAAAACAAGTCAAAAAGCACTGTATCTGAATGCATGGAGCAACCACAATAAGGTAGATGAATTAACAGTGCAAATAGATTAAATGGGTACCATATGATTGCGATTACAGAGGCATGGCAGCAGGGTGACCAAGGCTGGGAACTGAATATCCAAAGGTATTTAATATTTAGGAAGGACAGGCAAAACGGAAAAAGACTTGGATGGCGTTGTTAGTTTAGGATGAAATCAGTGCAATAGTAAGAAAGGACATTGGCTCAGAAAATCTAAATGTAGAAGCAGTCTGGGTGGAGCTAAGAAGCAACATGGGGCGGAAACATTAGTGGGAGTTGTATATAGGCCTCCAAACAGTAGTTGTAAGTATTAAACAGCAAATTAGAGATGCATGTAACAAGGGTGCTTCAGTAATCATGGGTGACTTTAATCTACATATAGATTGCGTAAACCAAATTAGCAATAATACTGTGGCAGAAGAAGCCCTGGAGTGTGTCCAAGGTGGTTCTTTAGACCAGTACATTATGGAACCAATTAGGGAACAGGCTATCCTAGATTTGGTATTGTGCAACGAGAAGGGTTTAATTAATAAGTTTGTGCAGAACAGGGAACAGTGACCATAACATGATAGAATTCTTCACGAGGATGGAGAATGAAGTAGTCCAATCTGAAACTAGGGTCCTAAATCTAAACAAAGGAAACTATGAAGGTATGAGGGGTGAGTTGGCTACAATAGATTGGGGAACTTCATTAAAAGGCACAATGGTGGATAGGCAATGGCTAATATTTAAGGAACGAATGCATGTATGTCATAAAGGTATAATAATTATCATATTATTGTTATTTATTGTAAAAGTAGGTTAATAGTGGGGTTTTGGATAGTTTCTCTGTGTGTAGGGGATTTAATTGAATTGGAGACAGCTGGCCTGGAGGCTTTTGATTTATCAAAAGGAAGCCAGGTTTGAATATGTAAACATGGCTGAAGTTTTAGAAGGTGAAGTGAGGAGAATTTGCATTTTTAGATAAATCAGGGTAGTTTGAATTTCAGCGAGATGGTAGGATGTTACACCTAGCCAGAGAAGCTAGGCCAAGCAGTGTGTTTATTTTTCCCAGAAGTTACTGATAGTATTAGCACCATAGAAAGATTTATATTATGACAAAGGTAAAGTTCCAAAGACATATGGGAACAATGGAATTTGCATTAAAAGGGAGAAACATGTATAAAGGAGAAGAGGCTATGTGTCAGAGACGAAGACATTGTAAGATCTACCAGAAGTGTGAAAAGCCTTCAGTAGTTGTGCATTAAGCCGCTGTCTACAGAAACCAAAGCTGGGAAAAGCCATTTTGAATTCTACTGTCCAGGGTATTGTGGTGATTTTCCTGGATCTGTTTAAAATCTATTTGTTATTTTACTGTTGCCTTAACAGAGGTGTAACTGGAAGGCAGATTAATTAGAGGTTTTAGGAGCTATTGGTAGTAATTTGAAGACTTATGTTTGTGTTTGAAATCTTATCTTTTATTAATAAATGTTTAATTTAGTTTTGTAAAAAATCTCTAGAGTCTTGGTGGACTTATTGCTACTGAATTCAACGCATGACTCTCGAAATAAAATACAAATTGCAAAATCGTTGTGACTGCATGATAAAGCTTCCCTCGTCGATTTGATCTACCTGGCACACATCGTCTACTGTGTCATTACATTGTATTGCAACAGGTATACATTCCTTTCTGATGCAAAAACACAACAGGAAAAGTGGCCCAACCATGGCTAACAAAATAAATTAAGGATAGTATTAGACCCAAAGAGGAGTCATATAAAGTTGCTAGCAAAAATAAGTGAGCTGAGGATTGGGAACAGTTTAGAATTCAGCAAAGGAGGACCAAAAGATTGACTAATTTATTCATTTATTATCCTTTTTCCCCCAAACTAGCCACAAAGGGTCACTTGCTTTTATGCTTTACTTTTACAGACCGCTGACCCTTGTCCTGCTATGAACACATTCTGCTATCAGCACCTTCAGTCTTTAATGCTACCATTAACACTCCCTTTGTCCATGACATCTTTGTTAAATTTCTCCTTAGTTCCTGCCTATCCCTGACCTATTTTGTTCCACCTAATCCACCCCCTCTTAAACAGTATAAAATCCATCACATCTATTTAGCCCTGAAGAAGAGTCATACGGACTCAAGTCTGTAAGAGTCTTAACCAGGGAGTCTCACCACCTCTAAGGTCCTCACCCTGGTACGTGGTGTCAACAACACAAAACAAACTGTGGATACAATTTCCACTTTATGTGGAAAATCTTTATTAACCCACTAAGCAATAGTATATACTTACAACACCAGTTGCTTAGTAAGACCTGCGTGCAGGAGCCCATTCCCGGGTGGTCAGTATGCTGGACAAATTCCTCTGCACAACTTTCCATGACTGACCAAATCATACTTCCTGGTTGCAGCCCCAATGTCCTTGAGAGCAGTGGCTTTATACCCCTTTCTGATCCTCGTCTCTCAGCATATAAGGTAATGTTTTATATTGAGTCATCTGATTGGATTATCAATTACACCCTGGCCAAGCAAAGAAAACCTGTATGTGGCCATTTCCTGCTCTCAGCAGCGGGTGTCTCCAGGAAGCTGCCAGCAAAGGGTGCGATTTCTGTATCTTGTTAAGGCAGGAGGAAAGCCAATCACATATGCCTGAGAGACCATTGACTAGGTCAGTTTCTGAAATCAGTGTGTCTGGTGTTTAGATGCCACCCCAGTGGCATGTCCTGACACGTCTATGTCTGTGTATCCTTGTCGAGTCTTTATGTTTTAAAAAGTTCCATAGAAGCCTAAGACCATAAGACCATAGGAGCAGAAATTAGGCCATTCGGCCCATCGAGTGTGCTCTGCCATTCAATCATGGCAGAGTTGATGTCTTCGGTCAAAAATCTTCTCCCTTCATCTGATGTCCCCCACATTCCATGTTCCTCCCACCTGGTTCTGAGCTCAGGGCATTGGTCCACCTCACAGCTGGTTACATTTTGACACAAGTATAAAAATAATACATATTAAAAAAGAAACAAAGGGAGGCCTTACAGCATCACAGAAATACAAAAAATATCAAAATGCATACAAAACATTAACTCTGTTTCTCTCCCCACAGATGCTGCCAGACCTGCTGAGTTTTTCCAGTATTTTCTGTTTTTATTTCAGATTTCCAGCATCCACAGCATTTTGCTTTTATTTAAGGAAATAGCAGAGCAATTAAACAAGTACTTTAGCTCTGTCCCAGAAATATTAGGGAACCAAGAGTCTAGTGAGCAGGTGGAATTGAAGGAAATTAATATTAGTAAAAAAAATAGAGCTGGAGAAATTAATGGGACTGAGAGCCGATAAATCCCCAGGGCCTGATAGTCTACATCCGAGGGTATTAAAGGAAGTGGCCTTGGAAATACTGGATGCGTTGGTTGTCATCTTGCAAAACTCTGTAGATTCTGAAACAGTCCTGGCAGATTGAAGGGTGGCAAATGTAACCCCCCCATTTAAAAAAGGAGGGAGGGAGAGAGAAAACATACCATTACTATCAAGGAAAATATAAGTATTATTAGTACCATGTTTTATGTTTCTAAATTAAACATAGGGACAACTAAAATCAGACACATTGTGTTACAGTCTCCCACCATGTTACATGCCAAAAATGTTTATGTTCAGCCCTAATCCAGACTAACAGTACTGGTGTCTGGATGCTTTTTTCTTTTTAAAGACAATCCCATTTATTTTCATGTGTTTTTTTTTCCTCTTCCCCAACACACTATTTGTGGCCAATTAGGGGGAAATTGGATGTAAATGCTCCAGTAATCCAGCTCTGAAACAGGCGTGCGTGATGATTCTTCCTCTCCACCATGTTAACTGGGAAATATCCGGCATTTTATCACCATTTTAAATCAGCTGAGGTTAGGAACCTTCACATGATCATAAGATAATTGTGGATGATGAAGGCCATTCGATCCTTTTGATTCATCCATTCAGAAAGATTCTTGTAGTGTCCAATTCCTTCTTAAACAATTCCGTAATTTGCCTTCGTGACTCTATCTGCAAGTTTATACCACATATTAATTGCTTTTTGTGTGAACAAAGGCTACTTGATATTGAAAGAAATAGACTTACATTTATACAGCACCTTTCACAACCACAGATTGTCTTAAGTGCTTTCCAGCCAATGAAGTACATTTGAAGTGTAGTCACTGTTGTAATGTGATGCAATTTGATCACAGCAAGCTCCCACAAACATTAATGTGATAATAACTTGAGAATCTGTTTTTGTTGGTCAATGGGTAAATACTGGGAATGTAACTCTCCACTCTTTGAAATCATGCCATGGGACCTTGTACATCCACCCCTGAGGCAGATGTGACCTCACATCCAAAAGACAACAGTTCTGACAGTGCAGCACTGGATTATCAGTCTTGACTTTTGTGTTCAAAGCCTGGAGTGGGTCTTGAACCACAGGATTTTGATAGTAATGGTATGTCAGTGGCAAAAGTGGCTACTAAATGAGCTACAGCTGATCAATCCTAAAAGCAAGAGTAAAATATTGTAGCTGCTGGAAATCTGAAATAAAAACAGAAAACACTCAAAGCATCCAGCTGGTCTGGCTGCATTTGGGAGAGAGAAACAGAGTTAATGTTTCAGGTTAATGACCTTTCAGCAGAGAAAAGTCAGACAATCAATGTTTGAACATGCAAGTCAGTGAATGAGTGGGTGGGTGGGGAAAAGACTAAAATGGAAGGTCTGTGATAGTGTAGAATGTAGGAGAGATTAAATCATAGAATGGTTACAGTATGGAGGGAGGCCATTCAGCCCATCAAGTCTGTCCAGTTCTCTGCAAGGGCAAATCACCTAGTTCCACTCCCCACTCTTTCCCCATGGCCCTGCAAACTTTTTCTGCTGATATGCTTATCCAATTACCTTTTAAAAGCCTTGATTGAATCTGCCACACTCTTGGGCAATGCAGTCTAGATCCTAACCACTCACTGTGTAACAAAATGATTTCCCTCATGCTGCCATTGGTTCTTTTGTCAATCGCCTTGAATTAGTGTCCCCTGGTTCTCAGCCTTTTTGCCAATCAGGACAGTTTCTCTCTCTTTTTCCAAGTACCTCATGATTTTTAAACCTCCAAATCACCCCTCAAAATTCTCTTCTCTAATGAGAACAACCCCAGCTTCTACAATCTATCCAAGTAGCTGAAGTCCCTCATCTCTGGAACTATTCTTGGTAAATCTTTTTTGCACCCTCTCTTATACCTTCACATCTTTCCTAAAAGATTGTGCCCAGAACTGGGCACAATAATCCAGTTGAGGCCGAACCAGTGTTTTAGAAAGGTTGACCATAACCTCTTTAAATTTGCATCTTATGGGCAGGATTTTCCCCTCGTTGACGGCGAAGTTGAATGGCAGGCGCGCCTCCGATCGGCGCCCCCAATCGGGGGTGCGGTGCCATTTTACATGGGCGGGCCAATTAAGGCGCTGTGTGCTCCCTGTGTGGGCTAGGGGGGGAGGGGTTCCCTAAATCGAGAGCGCACTCATCTCCCTGAGGCTAGGTGCAGCCTCAGGGAGATCGGCTGTTCTGTAACAAAAATTAAAAATAGAGAAGAAAAAAAATTCCTGACATGTCCCTTCATGAGTTGGGACATGTCCATAATTTTTACAAAAAACTTTAATAAAATTTTTTAAAACCTACATGAAACCTCATCCCGCCCATGGATGAGGTTTCATGCTTTTTATAATTCCCGCCGGGGCTCCTGGCCGACCCGCTAACCTTAAGGTTGGACGGGCAGGTCCATTAATTAGCTAAATGACTCTGTCAGTGGCCTCAATTGGCCATTGACAGGTTGGTGGGTGCACAGCTGATTTTGCTGCGCCCCCGCCTACTTGAAAATTTAAATGGAGCATTGTGACGTCGGGAGTTCTGCCTGACGTCACCGCGCGTCATTTTACGCGTCAGCGAACGGGCCCGGGCCCCACCCACCCCCTCCCGCTCACCGATGGGAAAATCCTGCCCTATGTCTCTATTTATAAAGTTGAGGATTCTATATGCCTTTTTAACTCTTTCTCACACAGAAGTATTAATGGCACAAGGAAAAAAGGAGCATTAGTAGGACAATTAAAGAAACAAAAGATGAGTCTAGAGGGAGTGTGAATGGCAGAATCATGAACAGCCGCCGTTTCAAATAAAACCAAAACTAGGAAATAGTTGCTCAGTAGTACAGAACTTGAGTATAGCTGAAAAAAGAAGAGTGTCAAAGCTTTTCGTCTTGCACTCATCAAGACACTTCACAAGAATACCAATGTAAGGGGAAAACAACAATTTATACTGTATGAGAAAAGAGTGCTGATTGGTTGGCAAGTGGACTCTGACTGGTAGAGGCATTGCCATGGAGAATGCACCAGTGATGGTGACTGACAGTCACCTCCCTTGATGTGGCGACATGAGGGAAAACTCCCTGTTACACAGTGCGTGGTTAGGATCTGGAATGCACTGCCTGAGAGTGTGGCAGAAACAATCGTGGCCTATAAAAGAGAATTGGATAAACACATCAACAGAGAAACTCCCCTTCCTTGACATATTAGTTGAGAAATCTGCCAGGGAGTTCCTTACCACAGACTACCTACCACAAGCCTACCTTCACTGGTCAATATACGCATTGGGGTTCTTACAGTTCCACACACATTGAGCAGGATTTTTGAGTTGGTGTGCAGGAGTGAGCCCAATACGCCAACGTGTAAAATGGCGCGTGATGCCCGACGTCATTGCAATGTTTTATTTGGCGGATGCACGCCGGAGTCGGCTGTGCTGCTGCCGATATGTAAACGGCCTATTAAGGCCATTAAGGAAGTGATTAAGGTAATTGTTAACACTGCCCGTCCAACCTTAAGGCTGGCAAAAAAAAAAGAGTGGGATGAGGTTTCCTAAAGCTTTTATTAATTAAATTTTAAAATTTTCCTAAATAAACATGCCCCATCTCATGTGACACAGTCACATGAGGGGACACATTTAAATAAATTTTTAAACCATTTATTTATTAATTACAATGGTGATTCAGTCTCCCTGAGGCAGCTCCATGCCTCAGGGAGATTGAAGCGCTATTTTGCACACGTGCGCGAAAGAGCGCTGGCCCCGACTCTCTCTCCTCCCCCCCGCCCGCACAGGTAGCGCTGCGGCTTGCGTCTTACGCTGGGTGGACCTTAATTGGCCCGCCCACGTAAAATGGTGAAGCGGAGCCAATTGTGGGTGGTGATCGGCTCCGCGACTGCTCCCGCCGAGCCTGCCCACTGCCTGAAAAATTCAGCCTATAAGATTGGTCTTATTGGCAACCTTGTAAATAGGGCTTGAGCCATTTGCTTATCATGCAAGCTTGATGCTGAAATAGGGCGCATCAAATACACCCTGTGGGGTAACAGCTACCCTGATCAAATCATTTCATGCCGTTTAGCACGCAAATTCATGAATGGGCTTAAGGCCATCACTTTCAGTCCTGAAAAGTGCCCAGTCGCCCTCAGATTACCCTGTAATGGGCAAGGTATCTCAAAAAATTAAGCAACAGGTAAAGTTGGCTGTTTCACGCTGCTACTATGCAGCAGGAACACGAGTGGTATTCACCACTAACAGTGTGCTGCCGTCAACCCAAAAAGATGTCCTGCCTATCACACAAATGAGTAATGTGGTGTATGAATTTCAGTGACAGTGTGATGCTAGGTATGTAGGCTGTACATCCCAAAGACCAGCGAATCATATCAAAAAGCATGTCCCAGCCGCTGTTCGCAATGGGCAAGGTACAGACCGTACTCAACCAACCCATACTTGCAAAACTCAAAACATGATGTCCAACATTAGATGTGATTCCACTATTGGACAGCATTTGCTAAATAACCCTCAATGTGCTAAGAATTACGCAAACAGCCAATTTAAGGTTGTCATTTGGGCTCACAGTGTGACACATTTGCGTGTGCTGGAAGCTACATATATTAAAAAACAGGGCCCTGTTCCTTACAGACAGAAAGAACATGTACACATTGCGCCTATTTCAGTTAAACAAAATAAGTGACAACCATTCACTGACTCATTCCTCAGGGCAATGCCTTCACCAATCAGGGTCAAACTGCCCGGTTTAAATTTAAAACAATGGTTGGCAGTTAACTGTCAATCACCATCACTAGTGTATTCTCCTTGGCAACACCTCTACCAATCAGAGTCCACTTGCCAACTAATCAGCACTCTCTTCTCATACAGTATAAATTGTTGTTTTCCCCTTATATTGGTATTCTTACGAAGTGTCCTGATGAGTGCAAGACGAAAAGCTTCGACATGTCTCTTTTTTCAGCAAAGCCAGGGAAGGAAAGAGAAACAAAATGGCAGCAGAGGTTACAATCTGAAATTGTTGAACATGGAATACTGATCGTTTTCCCTCCACACCAACAGGCTCCCACCTTTCACTGCCTCTGTTAGGTCAGCCATTGACCGGTTTTATACCAGATAGTCCCACTTTCAGCTGGTCTGTCTGCTGCCTGGTACTGGGCGCTTTTATGGTCAGTATTTTTATTTTGGGGTCACTAACAGTGCAAACATTTGCTGCCCTGAACAGGATCATCCCCACGCCTCACACTGACCGCTCTGTCCCTGTGAAGGCAGAGGTCTGTCCGCTCCCTTCCCCCGCTGTCCTGGCACACCAAACACACTCAGAAATATAGAGACTTAACCCCGGACCACATTGCTAGCTCACAAATGTTGGTGATTTTGCCTCAATGGTTGCTGTCCTGGTCCTGGCCCTGGCCTGTGCCCGGCTTGAAAGGGCTCCTGAGCATGGACACTCTCCACAGTAATGAGCTGCAGAATTAGGGTGGTCATGTGTCTGGACAGTCCAGTTTTCAGCTCATCTGGTATTCTTCAGCACCATCAGTGGCCACCTTAGCCTTGTCCTTCCTTAAAATCTGTCATTTAATCTTTCCTGCCTTCCATCCTTCCCTTTTATTCTTTCCTCCCACCCCCACTTTATCTTCCTCTGTATTTGCTTGAAACTTATGACATTTCTAACCTTTCCCAGTTCTGATGAAAGGTCATCGACCTGAATCATTCATTCTGTTTCTCTCTCCACGGATGCTGCCAGGTCTCCTGAGCATTGCCAGCATCTTTTGTTTTTATTTCTGACTGTAAAAACACCCTTCTTTTGTTTGAACTTGGATCTTTTTGCTCACGCAGTTCAATTTAAAATGATGTTCCAGATTCACTTTTTAAACTACCTTGTATATCTCTATGTGATCCTCTATCAGATACCCTCTCTGCAGACTGTAAACACATGTTTTACAGTCTTTTCTCATAAATCACAGGCCTGAAACTGGACATCAGCTATGAAGCTCTTTCTCTGCAATGTCTCTGGCATCTTTTGTTTTCTGGCAGCCAGAACTAGATGAAGTCTTTAAGATGCAGTTAGTTTTAAGGAGGAACTGTTGTCCTCAGTGATGTCTACACACATGCTTTCCAGTAGGGAGCATATCAGAGACTGATTTGGAACAGAAAACCAGCTGATATTTTTCCAATCACAAGCTCAGGAGTGCAGAATAAAATTGCAGCAACAACAACCAATTATTTTAATTAGTCAAAACACGTACTAACTTCCTTGATGGCTCCATTAATTAAAATTATAGCAAGACGAGTCACACAGTCTAGAAAAGCCAGAGGTTTCAGTTCTGGTCTGTGCTGAGTTAGTTAATCACAGTCAGCTTCAATGTTTCCAGATACTGAAGGCTACATTGGCTCAGGTTCCTCCTCCACATCATTACTGGATGCCCATGTGTGTTGGCAGCAGATGAGCATGAGGTGCCTCAGCTGGGGATACATGCCCAGCTTACAGTAGACTAGTCAATGGACACATAACCTACCAACACTCACAGTTAAACCTCACATATGCTGAACAGTCACTTGGACAAGTTAGTGGAGAGCAACCAGCATGCATGGTTCTATACTCCAACAAGAAGTCAATGACTTCAGGAGCAAAGACTTACTGCCTCTAGAGACATATGAGGCAGACAAAGCACTTGCTTACATCTGTTTTCCCTGGTTTGTTTTTCCTAGAACAGGTCACTACCCTGAAGCCAGAGGCTATAGCTCAAGGGCACCACCCGACGTTAAACATGGCTGACCAGGTGTGTCTCCCACTTTGACCGCCTGCCATAGCCATGTTGGAAGGATTTGCAGGTTGACAATCAACCTACTTGGCGGCATTATGAACGCAACCTCTGTGGCCACCAAACCCTGGAGTGGGACTTGAAGTTGGAGCTTCTGGCTCAGAGGCAGGGACACTATCCACTGCACCACAAGACCTCAGGAGGGAGATAATTGGTGGGAAAATAGTAGATGTTATTTACTACAACAAAAACAGAAAATGCTGGAAAAACTCAGCAGGCCTGACAGCATCTGTGGAGAGAGAAACAGAGTTAACATTTCGAGTCCGTATGACCCTTCTACAGAGCTATGAGTTACTGTCCACATAACTGAAGTCATTAATCCAGTAACATTCTAGTAAATCTTTTCTGCAACAAATCATTGAAGGTGGCAGGGCAGGTTGAGAAAGTTGTCAAAAAGGCATACAGGATTGCAGGCTTTATAAATAGAGACGTAGGGCAGGAATTTCTGGTCCAGCCCACCACAAGACTGGAAATCCCCATCCAAAGTCAACAGACCTTTTGCTGGTTGCCAAATTTTCTGTCCCGCCTGTGACGATCCTAGTGGCGGGCGGAACCAGAAAATTTAGGCCATAGGATATAAAAGCAAGGAAATTATTATGAAACTTTATAATAAAATACTGGTTCAGCTTCAATTGGAGTAGCTATACAATTCTGGGAGCTACACTTTAGGAAGGATATGAAGGCTTCAGGGAGGGAGGAGATGAACAGACAATTGCCAGAAGATAGCAGAGTCCTGTTCCAAATATTCAGGCAAGGCCCCATGACATCATCAGTACCAACTGCAATTTTAACCCAAGCCTGAGCAGGGAAGCTGTCGTGACACCAATCTAGTGGCCAAAGGAGTGTGCCTAGACGAGTAAATGGTAAATAAATTAAATTGTTGTGGATTGCTTGTGGGCCGGCAGAGCCAGGCCACACAACAAAGCCATGGATGTTCACACTTTTGGACTTCCCTCCCCTCCCCTGAATGCAATGCCCTCTGACACTCCTAATAACCATTTGCTTGGCTGCTGGGATCCAACAGTGGCTTTTTGCTGCCAAAATCCCATTTCAACTTCTGCCAGCTGCCCAACTATTGCTTTCTACTGGGTTCAGACGGGAGAGTGATGTGGGCCACGAAGATAATGCCTGGAAGCTAAAGTCTCCCAGGCCTCATGCTGTGAATGGCTGGAAAATTTCCTATCCACCTTGCACCCTACCCTTGCAACTCCCACCAGGAGTTAAAATCAGGCTGTAGTTCGCAGTGTTTAGGTGTGATGTGGTGTGAACACAGCAGATTGTAATGTCCCTTAAATGGTACTGGTACAACCAGCAGTGATACAAGGCTTTGATCACTTGGCAACATTTGCCCTGAAAGCAACAAAAGCATAATTATTGGTTATGACTTGCAAGCACTACACAATGAAATACATGGTTAGAATTATCAGAAACTACAGCACCTTGGGGCATAGTGGGGTGCACAGGGTGTTAGTATGGCATTAGTATCAATTCACTTGTGTATTCTGTTTCTACAGGATTTTATGATTCCCAGGTTAAACTTCTTCCAAGTTGATTGTATGCCATGAAGTAGGTGATTTGTTATTTCAGGACCAGGACCTTTCTTGCATACAAGCCTTTGGGTAACATGCTTAAAAATTTAACTTGTTGGGAGTCATGCACCCATGATCAAGGTAACCCAGGAGATGTTGAAAAGCGATTAATCTAAATGTGAGTGAAAGTATCTAGATAATCAATTATTTGATTAAATATTTTAATCTACAAAGGGAGGAGGTTACCTGTCACTGATCTATGTATAATGCAGTAGATGTAATTTATCTGGATTTTCAAAAGGCCTTCAAAGAGGTGCCCCCATAAAAGGCTAATGAATAAGGTCAGAGAAAATGGAGTCAGCCAACAAGTGGCAGAATGATTTGCTGGCTAGTTTCAAGACAGAAAGCAGAGAGAGGGAGCAAAGAGTAGTTATTCAGAGTGGTAGAAAGTGGGAAGTGGTGTTCCACAAGAATCAGTGCTGGGATCACTGCTGTTCACAATTTACATTAATAATTTTGACTTTGGAATAAAAACACACTTTCTAAATTTATGGATGACCCCATATTGGGGAAGATAGTCAATATTGAGGAAACCTGCAACAAATTACAGGAGGACATGAATAAACTTGCAGTGGGAGGGGGAGGATCCAGTTGTCGTGGTCCATATAGGTACCAATGACATAGGTAGAACTAAGAAAGGGGTTCTGCAAAGTCAGTATGAGGAACTAGGTACCAAATTAAGAAGCAGAACCTCAAACCTGAGCCACTTGCAAATTGGCATAGGGCAAATAAGATCAGAGAGATGAACGCATGGCTCAAAGACTGGTGTGGGAGAAGTGGGTTCCAGTTTGTGGGGCTCTGGCATCAGTACTGGGGAAAGTGGGGGCTGTACCATCTGGACGGTTTACACCTGAATCATGCTGGGTTGAGTGTCCTCACAAATTGCATAACTAGGGAAGTAGAGAGGGCTTTAGACTGAACAAGAGGGGTGAGGGATCAAGTTTGGGTAGAGGTAACAATTAAAGGTGTAGAGTCAAGATAGGAGAGCAAAATAGTAATATGAGAAATGAGGGTCAGAAAATGGCAGGAAGGGACAGAGAGAAAAAACCTAAGAATACATCAATAGTCAAGACTAGATGTTACAAAGGTAACAAAAAGACAAAACTGAAAGCTATCTATCTGAATACATGTAGCATTCATAACAAAGTAAATAGATTGATGGCCCACATTGAAGTAAATAAATATGATCTGATAGCAATTATGGAGACATGGCTGCAGGACAACAAATATTGGGTCCTTAGTATTGAAGGGTACATGACATTCAAGAAGAATAGGAAGCTAGGTAAAGGTGGAGGGGTAGCACTCTTAATCAAAGAGGGCATTGATGCATTAGTTATAGATGACCTTGATTCAGGAGATCAGGACGTAGAATTGGTTTGGGTGGAGATGAGGAATAGTAAGGGAAAAAGTCATTAGTGGAAGTGTTTACAGGCCCTCTAACAGTAGCCACAGTGTAGGAAAAAGTATTCAAGGGAAAATATTATGTGCTTGTGATAAAGGGACCGCAATAATCATAGGTGATTTTAATCTACACATAAACTGGAAAAATCAGATTGGCGGTAATAGCCTGAATGAGGAGTTCTTAGAATTCTTCTGAGATAGTTCCTTAGAGCAGCATATTCTGGAACCAACCAGAGAGCAGGTTATATTAGACTTGGTATTGTGTAACGTGACAGGATTAATTAATGATCTCAGAGTAAAGGCACCCCTAGGTAGCAGCAACCACAATATGATTGAATTTTACATCCAGTTTGAAAGGGAGAAGAGCGGGTCTAAGACTAGTATCTTAAACTTAAATAAGGGCAACTATGTGGGGATGAAACATGAGCTAGCTGAAGTGAACTGGGAAACTAGGCTAGAGGATAGATCAATAGGGAAGCAGTGGCAGACATTTAAGGAGATATTTCAGAGTATTCAGAATAAGTACATTCCTACTATAAAGAAAAATTCTAAAGGGAGAACCCACCATCTGTGGTTAACTAGAGATATTAAGGAAAGCATCAAACTTAAGGAAAAAGCAGACAACTCCGCAAAGATGAGTAGCAGGATAGGTGATTGGACAGAATATAAAGAACGGCAGAGAATGACTAAAAGGTTAATCAGGAGAAAGAAATTAGAGTGAGAGGAAGCTAGCTAGAAATGTAAAAACAGATAGCAAGAGTTTCTACAGGTATTTAAAAGGAAAAGAGTAAGTAAAGTGAGTGTTTGTCCTCTAGAGAGTGACAGTGGGGAGTTAATAGTAGATAATAAGGAAATGACAGAAGAAATTAACAAATATTTTGTTTCTGTGTTCGCTATAGAGGATACAAAAAACATTCCAGTAATAGCTGAACATCAGGAGGTGAATGGGAGAAAGGAACTTGGCGAAATTGAAATCACTAGGGAAACAGTACTGAGCAAATTGATAGAGCTGCAGTCTGGCAAGTCTCTGGGTCCCGATGGACTACATCCTAGGGTCTTAAAGAGGTGGCTAATGAGGTAGTTGATGCGCTGGTGTTAATTTTCCAAAATTTGCTAGATTCTGGAAAGGTTCCATCAGATTGGAAAGTAGCAAATATAACCCCTCTATTCGAGAAAGGAGGGAGGCAGAAAACAGGCAACTATAGGCCAGTTAGGTTGACGTCTGTCGTGGGGAAGTTATTAGAATTGATCATTAAGGAGGTTATAACTGGGCACTTAGAGGAGCTCAAGGCAATAAGGAAGAGTCAGCATAGTTTTGTGAAAGGAAATTCATGTTTAACCATTTTATTGGAGTTTTTTGTAGGAGTAACATGTGCAGTGGATAAAGGGGAGCCCATAGATGTACTCTACTTGGATTTCCAGAAGGCATTTGATAAAGTGCCACATCAAAGATGATTACAGAAAACGAAAGCTCATGGTGTAGTGGGTAACATATTACCCACTATGGAATAGAAGATTGGCTGGCTGGCAGAAAGCAGAGAGTATGCATAAATGGGTCTTTTTCTGATTTGAAGGTTGTGACGAGTGGAGTCCCACAGGGGCCTGTAATTTGGCCTCAACTTTTTACAATTTACATCAATGACGTAGATGAACGGAGTGAAGGCATGGTAGCTAAATTTGCAGATGACACAGGTAGGAAAGTATGTTGTGAAGAGGACATGAGGAGGTTGCAGATGGATATAGATAAGGTTGAGTGAGTGGGCAAAGATCTGGAAAATGGAGTTTAATGTGGGAAAATGTGAAGTTGTTCACTTTGGCAGGAAGAACAAAAAAGCAGAGTATTACTTAAATGGAGAATGGCTGCAAATTCTGAGGTGCAGAGGGGTCTAGGTGTTCTAGTACATGAGTCACAAAATGTTAGCATGCAGGTACAGCAAGTAATTAAGAAAGCTAATGGAATGCTATACTTTATTACAAGGGGGATTGAAGATAAAAGTAAAGATGTTATGCTTCAGTTATACAGGGCATTGGTGAGACCATACCTCGAATACTGTGTGCAGTTTTGGTCTCCTTATTTAACAAAGGATGCAAATGCATTGGAGGCAGTTCAAAGGAGGTTACTAGATTGATACCTGGAATGAGCGGGCTGTCTTATGAGTAAAGGTTGGACAGACTGGGCTGGTTACCATTGGAGTTTAGAAGAGTGGGGGGTGATTTGATTGAAGTATACAAGTTCCTGAAAGGCCTTGACAAGTGGATGTGGGAAGGATGTTTCCTCTTGTGGGTGAATCTAGAACTAGGGGCCACTGTTTTAAAATTAGGGGTCACCCTTTTAGGACAGAGATGAGGAGAAATTTTTTCTCTGAGGGTTGTGTGACTTTGGAATTCACTGCCTCAGAAGGTGGTGGAGGCCGGGTCAATGAATATTTTTAAGGCAGAGGTAAATAGATTCTTATTAGGCACGGGAATCAAAGGTTATTGGGGTTAGATGGGAATGTGGAAATCGAAACATAAGCAGATCAGCCATGGTCTTATTGAATGGCGGAGCAGGCTCAAGGGGCCGAATGGTCTACTCCTGTTCCTATTTCTTATGTTCTTATGTTCTCAGAATGGGTAAAAAGTAGTATGCTCAACCTGCATTGAACTTTGGATAGACCACATTTAAGAGTACTGCGTGCAGTTCTGTGGCCATATTATAGAAAGGATATAGAGGCACTTGAGAGGGTGCAGACAAGGTTTACAAGGATGATATCAGATATGTGTGGGTATACGTATCAGAAAAGCATTCACAGGCTGAGTCTCTTTTCTCTTGTAAAAAAAAGGTTGAGGTATTTAAAATTGTGAAAGGCTGAATTTTAGGGCTCCCCTAATGGTGGGATGCAAGTAGGGGACAGCATAAAACTAGACTGTGAGCATTGCCTACCTGCCCTCTCCCGCCCCCGCAGGTGTTGTACCTGCAATGGGGGGAGGCGTCGGGTGGCCTGCTCACTCAGGGGCCAAATGAGGCCTTTAAGTAGCCAATTAATGCTGGGATCTTTCCCGCAGCCTGGGAGGCCAATGCCAAGTATCCAGGCTATCCAGTAAAGCTGGCAGCCTATTGGTCGGGCTGGGGTTGGGGGTGGGTGGGCCTCCTGTGTGGGCACCCTGTGCACATCGGAAGCACCCCTCCAAGGTTTCACTACTCCTGTGTTTCCCCTTCCAACCCCTGCCATGTCCACCCCAGCCCACCAAACTCCTCACCGGGACCAGCCAGCCTGGCCCCAGCAACATCCCAGATTCAACTCGTTCAGGGTTCTTAGCAGCTCTTCTTCAGGGGAATCAATGACTCCTGGTGGTGCTGCTGTGATAAGAGAGCTGCCAGCCATTTAATTGGCTGGCAACTCTGGGAGGCAGGACTTCTCCCAGAGGTCTAGCCCCAAGCCAGTTAAAGGCCCAATAACTGATACATGGCTGCAGGGCAAGTCAACGAAATCCATTCCCAGTGTGTAATGCAGCCCAAAAGGTTTTGATAGGCTGGATACAAAGAGAATGTTTGCTCTTGTGGGGGAGAGCAATATATAAGATAATCACCAATAAATCTAACAAGGAATTCAGAAGAAACTTTCTCACCCAAAGAGTGGTGAGGGTGTGGAACTTGTTACCACAGGGACTGGTTAAATTGAATAGGATAGATGCATTTAAGGGGAAACTAGACAAGATATGAGGAAGAAGGGATAGAGAGATATGGTGATGGATTTAAATGAGGAGAGATGCAAGGAAGCTCAACTAGAGCATAAACACTGGTTGGCCAAGTGGCCTGTTTCTGTACTTGTATATCCTATGTAATCCGATGTAAGTAATATTCTATTTTATTTGTTCTTTCAGTTTTCTCCTCTGATGAAGGCATTAACTGCATCTGGAGTGAAAGGGGAACTTTTCAGACTCTATATCATGGAAAATTGTAGAGTAGTTTTTAGTAATATGCATTCAGTGTTAGGAATTCATTTGGTGATGTTCTTTGTCTTTTTCTTCCCATTAATTTTGTATATTCTACTCCTAAATGGTAACCAATCTTTTCTGTTCATATTTCAGCAACAGCATTTTTTTTCTTTATTATTTCATGGGATGTGGCCCTCATTGACAAGGCCAGCATTTGCTGCCCATCCCTAATTGCCCTTGAAATGAATGCAGAGGGAAGTTAAGGGTCAACCACATTGCTGTGGATCTGGAGTCACATGTAGGCCAGGCCAGATAAGGACAGACAAATTCCTTTTTCAAAAGGACGTCAGTAAACCAGGTGGGTTTTTATGAAAATCAATAATAGCTGTCATAGTCACCATTATTGAAACTTGCTTTATATTCCTATGGGTGGAATTTTATGGTCTCATTGCAGAGAGTAAAATTGAGGATGCTCAAGAGCTAGAATTGGAGGAGAGCAGATATCTTGGAAGGCTGTGGGATTAGAGCAGGTTACAGAGATAGGGAGGGGTGAGGCCATGGAGGGATTTGAAAACAGGGATGAGAATTTCAAAATTGAGGCGTTGCTTAGCAGGAGCCAATGTAGGTCAGTGAGCACAGGGTTGATTGGTGCAAATTAAGACATGGGCAGCAGAGTTTTGGATGATATCAGCTTTACAGAGGGTAGAACATGAAAGGCTGGTCAGGAGTGTATTGGAATCGTAAAATTTACAGGTAACATAGGCCTGCATCCAATCATCTGAGGCGGGTTTCAGGTAGTGCATTCCAGATTATAACAACTTGCTGTTTACAAAAAATTGCCACCCACCTCTGATTCTTTTGTCAATCATCTTAAATTGGTGTCCTCTGCTTACCAACTCTCTGCACTGGAAACATTTTTTCCTTATTTATTCCATCAAACCCCTTCATAATTTTGAACAACTCTAACAAATCTCCCGTTAACTTTCTCTGCCCTATAAGAAAAACACTGCAGCTTCTCTATTCTCTCCGCATGTCTTAAGTCCCATATCCCTGGTACCATACTAGTAAATTTTCTCTGCACATTCTCCAAGGCTTTGACATACTTTCTAAAATATGTTCCCCAAAACTGGCCACAATTCTCCAGCTGGGGTAAGAAAAGTCTGGATAGGGTGGAATGTAATAAATTATAGAATCGTAGAAAACTTAAAGCCCAGAAGGAGGAGGCCATTTGGTCCAATATGTAATTGCCTGCTCTGTGAAAGAGTTACTCAGCTAGTTCCACTCCTCCATTTATTCCCCGTCACCCTGCAATTTTCCCTCTTCAGCTAATTCCTTTTGTAAGCTATAATTGAATCTGACTCCACCACTCTCAGGCAATGCATTCCAGACCATAACCACAAGCTTCTTGTTCTTCCTCATGTCACCATTTTTTTTTTAGCAATGACCTTAAACCAGTGACCCCATCATCAATGGGAACAGTTTCTCTCTGTCTGCTCTGTCTAGGCCCCTTGTGATTTTGAATACTTCTCTTAAATCTCCCCTTAACGTTTCTCTAAGAAAAATAGCCCCAGCTTAACCAAACTCCCTTATCCATGGAACCATTCTCATAAAGCCTTCATGTTCTTCATAAAGTGCAATGCCCCGAACTGGTGAGAATTCTTCAGTTGAGATCAAACCAGCATTTTATAAAGGTTCATCGTGGTTTCCTGGTTTTTGTAGCCTACACCTATATTTTTAAAGACCAGGGTTCCGTATGCCTTTTTAACCACTTTCTCAACCTGCCCTGCTATCTTCAATGATTTGTGTATATAAATCCCCAGGTGTCTCTGATTCTGCGCCTCCTTTATAATTATATCTGTTTTCAAAATTCATTTATGGCATTTGAGCATCACTGGCAAAGCCAGGATTGATTGCCCCATCCCTAATTGTCTTTGAGAAGGTGGTGATGAGTCACCTTCTTGAACCACTGCCCTTCATGCTGCTTTTAGGTAGGGAATTCCAGATTTTGACCCAAGAGCGATATAGTTCCAAGTCAGGATGTTGTGTGACTTGGATTAAAAATCAAAAGGCATAATGATAGTGCAACAAGTAAGGAAACAAAGGCTGTAAAAGTAAAAGCAAAATACTGCGGAAGCTGGAAATCTGAAACAAAAACAAAAGTAGCTGGAAAAACTCAGCAGGTCTGACAGCATCTGTGGAGAGGAAGACAGAGTTAACCTTTCGAGTCCCTATGACTCTTCATCAGAACTAGTGAGAAAAAACTGTAAAAGTGTCTGATCAAAATATGAGGAGCTGTTCCTCCAGCTAACATTATGTGTCATAGAAACTGAGGATAGACAGGTCAGAAGGAATGGGGCAGAGACAGGGGAGGAGAAATTCGGGGTCACACTGAACACAGACAGTTTTCAGTCATCAACCCAAAAGCATGTGTCAGAAGTGGGATTCGAACCCACGCCTCCAGTTGGAGACCAGAACACCCAGCTTACTGCGGAAGGACTTCACTCCTTGAGTCTGGCGCCTTAGACCACTCGGCCATCCTGACACCCGTTGTAACCTTGCTACACTGTGATATTGAAAGACTGCTAGTCCGTAACACTGTCCACTAATATTTATATATGTATCGAGTTCAGACGCTACTTTTTCTCGCCACAGACGTTGTCAGATCTGCTGAGTTTTTCCAGCAATTTTTGTTTTTCTTTCAGATGTCCCGCATCCGCAGTATTTTGCTTTTATATTATTCATATATGTATGTTCGTTCTGCAAAACAATCCATTTTTTTTTTAGATGTTTCGTGAATCTGAAAGACAGGCTCGTTGCTGTTTAAAGGAAGCAAACTGCATGAAACAATATGGACTGCTGTACGAGTCTGCTGACACCCGTTGCTCCCTTTCAGTACTACATGAGGAAATATTATCCATATGTTAAAAAACAACCACGTTGTCTAAATTAGCATTGGATCAGTCTGTTTTACAAAACAGTTGCTCTCAGTACATGATAATATTTAATGCAATTATTATAATTTAATTTTATATAATTCATTGTTCAAAGTGATTTTACTTTTAAAACTCATTTAAGTGTAATATAGAATTATACAAATTACGGCACAGAAGGAAGCCACTCGACACAACTCACTGGTGTCAGTGCACTCGAACAAGAGCTATGTTCGACCTTCCTATTTCCCTGTCCACGCCTTCCTTTTCAAATCCTCATTCAATTCTCTTTCAATTATCTTAAAGTCTTTTCCTTAGCTGTCACTTGTAAGAAAGCAATCCATGCTAAATATCCCTCTGTGTGAAAACAAACATTCTTCTAGCTTCCCACTTTTTCTTCTAATACTCCGGACTTTAACCTCACTTATTACCAATTTTATTACCAAATTGTGAATCAGTGGGAAAACCATTTATTTATCATCAACCCTCTCAAAACCTTTTATAATTTTGAAATCTCAAACCGAAACCCCCTTAACCATCTCTGTTCCAATTAATAAAGCTTTTTTTTTTAACCCTTTATATTGTGAGGTGCCCAGAGCAACAATGCTCTGAAGAAGTCATAAGGACTCGAAACGTTAACCTTTTTTTTCTCTCTCCACAAATGAGCTGCTAAGTTTTTCCAGCATTTTCTGTTTTTGTTTCAGATTTCCAGCATCCGCAATATTTTGCTTTCAACATAAGATAATCCAGCTATAATGTTTCATATATACAACATTCAATGTCACATATTCAATTGCCCTATATATAAAATCCGGAATTTTCCCTTTTTGCCATTTAAAACCTCGATACCTGTCTTTGAAGATAAATATCTGTACTCCCAATATTGCCGGTTCATCCATTCCTTTAGCATTATCATTTAGAGCATACTTCCTTGCATTGCTCTTTTTCCTCAAAAATCCATCACTGAACACTCTCCCTGCATTGAAATTCATCTACTCCTCCTCTACCTGCTTTACTAACTCAGTTACGTTCCCCTGAATTCTTCCATGCTTCCAAATTTGGTAGCTGAAACAAAGGTCAGTATAATTTCTCCTTCGTCCACATTCAAATTATTTATATAAAGGCAGAGCAAAAGACATCCTGAGATAGCTCCCTGAAACACTCTGTTAAACAATCCCACCTACCAGAAGAATATCCACTTCTTTCTGCTCTTTGCTTTCTTTTCCTATTTGTACATCCTTTACCTTATGTAATTCATCAGTGAAATTTTGTAATTAAATGGCAGAAGTTACTTGTTGATTATTGTTTTACGTCTGACAACATACTAAACACATTTTTGAATTGTTTCATTACTTATAAAATACTTCGAGATTTTCAACTATGTAATTTCTGCAATTTCCTTTTTTCTTTTAACACACGCTGTATGACCATGAATCATTTTGATTATAATATGCTTTTTAAAACATTAATACAGGATGCGCGTTTCTTATTTTATAAAATGTAATTCAGGGGCAGTGGAATTTTTCAAAAACATGAAGAAAAATAATGTGTCAGAAGTGGGATTCGAACCCACGCCTCCAGTTGGAGACCAGAACACCCGGCTTATCGCGGAAGGACTTCACTCCTTGAGTCTGGCGCCTTAGACCACTCGGCCATCCTGACACCCATAGTTTGGATGTCGCCGTTAGGCTTGATAAAGCTAAAGAGGAAGTTTGTGTCACTGTACATCTTGCGCGTTCGTTTTTAGTTAATTTTTTTAGCTGGAATTGTTCTTTCCTGCCGGTCCGCAGCCGCCAGTGCTCCGACTAAAAAGCTGCGGGGGCACTGAACTTTAATTCAGAGAATCAAGATCGGTAGCGCATTAAACGTTCAGAAACTCTCCACTCCGAACGAATACCATCATTTTATCTTCATCTTATTCGCAGTATCTCGCCTATAATTTGGAAAATGTGCTGGGCAAAAAAGATTTATTTAAAAATTATGAGTTGGGGGGGGGGGGGGCGCTGCCGCTCGGGATTCTGGGAACTGTAGTTTTTCCGTTTGGGCCACAATCGCAGATACGCATGCGCCTTTATTTAATTTTTTTTCTTCTTTCTTTAAAAACCTTTTGATGAATGTTTCACGTTATTGTATTGCATGGTTTTTAACTAACAAACTGTGATCATAGAAAGGAATTAATTTCTTTAACAAAACCGCCGACGTTAAAAAGCGGCCATTGGCGCATGCGCGGTGCTAGCGGCTGCCATTTTGTTTTCCTGAAGGGTAAACGGGCGTGAGGTAGAGATGGTGCCTTTGACTAAGAGTCTGCTTTCCCTGTCCGGTAAATGTCTGCTTGGTACGGTGGGATAGGGGTCGGCCCTCTCAGCTATCGCCTCTCGTAAGGGTTTAACTGTTGTGTTGTTTTGGAAGGGTTTTCTGTGAGTTGTCAGCCCTTTCAAACCAGCCATCGCGAGCAATTGAGAGACAGAAGGGGGAAATGTGACCCTATAGTTAATGCAACTTAACGGGGAGGAAATGCGCCACTGTTACAAAATCAGTGTTACAGGCTCGTTTTTCTAGGTACAAATTTGTGTCTCAAAAGTCTTGGGTGGAAACTGTAATGTGGTGGAATATATGTTTCGGTTTAACAAAAAACGCTGTCCTTTTTCACTGAATTATCTAGCTGTCTCGACATTATCTTAGCTGTATTTTAAAGTGTCCAAATTGCATTCTGTTGAGCGTAACTATATTCGACACAGCTCTATTTGACTGGTTCACCAGATTTGGTTTAGGCGATAAGCTTCTGCAGCCCATTTGATTTCATCATTCCAAAATGTCAACCCTACTAATTTTCTATTACCATATCTAGCTGTTGAGTTCAGTTTATAAGACGCATCCATTCTTAATAACACTCAGTTCTATCTGCATGAAGGTATAATTTCTGGTGTCTTCCCGAATATGCCCTTTTGTAACACCTTTGTCAATCATAAGTATATTTATTGTCTGAGCTGTTTTTCCCTAGAATTTTTCTTCTCTTGGATAGCTGAACATGGGCTCCCTTGACCTGTTTCCCTGTTATATTCAAAAAGGTTATTCTGATTTGCTTCCGGATTGCTATAATATCCTCTATATAATCCCTCTGAAATGGCACTTTTAAAAATTCATTCATGGGATATGGGCTTTGCTAGCTAGGCGAGCATTTATCGCCCACTCCTAGTTACCCAGGAGAAGATGGTGGTGAGCTGCCTTCTTGAACTGCTGCAGTCCATGTGGTGTAGGTACACCCACAGTGTTTTTTGGGAGGGAATTCCAGAATTTTGACTCAGCGACAGTGAAAGAACGATGATATATTTTTCCCAGTCAGTGGCTTGAAGGGGAGCTTCCAGATGGTGGTATTCCCATGTGTCTGCTGCCCTTATTCTTCTATGGGATAGAGGTTGTGGGTTTGGAAGGTGATGTGGAAGGAACCTTGGTGAGTTGCGGCTGTGCACCTTGTATTTAATACACACTGCTGCCACTGTGCGCTGGTGGTGGGGGGAATGAATATTTAGGTTAGTAGATAGGATGCCAATTATGAGAAATTGATTTTTTTTCAAATATTTTGGGGCAGTATCGTGTTATTCTGTGAAGTGTGTGTGATGTGCACTGAATTCAGAAGTAATAAGTCCACCAAGACCTTTAGAGATTTTAAAAGTTAAATTAAAATATTTATTGACAAAATAAAAGATTTCAAGCACATGCTTAAGACTACAATTACTTACTACTATAATAACTCCTAAAATTCCTAATTAACCTGACTCCCAGTTATACTCCCTTTAAGGCAACAGCCCAAAATAGATTTTAGATTTAAAACAGATCCAGCAAGTTAACACAGTGCCCTGGACAGTGGAATTTCAAATGGCTTTTCTCCAACTTCAGTTTTGTTTCATACCAGGCTTATGCACAAATGGCTAGAGGCTTCATTAAGGCTATTTCATACAGTCCTGTTAGATCTTACATGGCCTTCTCTCACACAGCCTTTCATTCTCCTTCATCATATGTTTCTCTCTTAATATGTGAATTCTATTGTTCCATGTGTCTTTGAAACTGTATCTTCCTCCATAATATAAAAACTTTCATGCTATCAATATTGACAACCTTTGTGAAAAATAAACACACTCCTTAGCCTTGCTTCTCTAGATAGTTAACAGACTAAGATTCCTTTGAAATCCAAATCCCTTAATTTATCTAAAAATGTAAATTCCCATCACACCTTACATGCTATGGCAGCATCCATGTTGACTCTAAATGTAATTAAATCACACAGACAGACCCAACTATACTTAACCCTGATAAACCTACCTTGCGATAAACCAGCAAAATATTATGAAAGTTATTATACTTCACAATAGCCTTTGCAGTATCCAGTGCCTTCAGCTGTTTCTTGATATCACTTGGAGTGCGTTGAATCAGCTGAAGACTGGCATCTGTGATACTGGGGACCTCGAGAGGAGACCACAGTGGATCATCCACTTGGCTCCTCTGGTGGAAGATGGTTGCAAATGCTTAAGCCTTGTCTTTGCATTGATGTGTTGGGCTCCCTTGTCATTGAGGATGGAGATATTTTTGGAACTGCCTTGTGTTGTTTAATTGTCCACTACCAGTCATGGCTGGATGTGGTAGGACAGCAGAGCTTTGATCTGATCAGTTGGTTGATCAGATCTCTAGCTTTTTGGCGTGCAAGTAGTTCGATGCTGTAGCTTCACCAGTTTGACACATTTTACATGTGCTGTTGCTGCTTGTGGCATGCCCTCCTGCACCCTTCTTTGAATTCTTCTTGGCTTGTTGGTAAGAGTAGAGTGGGGGATATGCTGGGCCATGACTGTGGTTGAATGCATTTCTGCTGCGGATGACCCACAGCGCCTCATGGATTCCCAGTTTTGAGCAGCTAGATCTGTTATGAATCTATCTCCTTTAGCATGGTGGTAGTGCCTCACAACACAATGGGGGATTTGCTCAGTGTGAAGAGGGGACATGTTAGCTGATTGTTTATAATGGTAATGATTTATATTGATTTGTCAATGGCAGCATATAATGTCTCATTTATGAAGCATGGGTTACATTTAACTTTGCTGATGTAAATTTGTAGTCTCTTATGTAGCTGTGGAAGAAAAATAATTCTAGATTATTGTACATAATTTATTGATTTATTATTACAGATCTGTAGTCAGATAATCACTGACTACTTCAATGATTGCAGGACTTCAGTTCTTGTAAAAGGCAAAGTGGTACTGGATTTAAATCAGCTTTGTCTTAATCTGCCATCGGCAAAATGACAAACTGCATAGAATTACCAATACTGACCATAAAGATAAATTAAATTAGAATTTAGTTGTTATTTTATACACTGGTCAATTTGAAGCGGTGCATTTATGCAGTGTGCCACCCTACTTGCCACAGTACTCAGCTGATTCATGCCAGGTTAACCTGAACCAGAGACAACAGTTGAGAGTAGATTTTATGAAGGTTGTGTAGTTGAACCCAGCAAAAAAAAAATTGCTACATTTTCAAATACAACCAGTGGGCTTGGGGAAACAACACAATCTTGATGAAAATTTCAGATGTTTCATTCAACTATTACAGTATGTCCTGACCTGAAAAATCAAGTTTTTCTTTATTTTGTTTCCTAGTTAAATAGGAAAGGAATGAAACCTTGAGTAATGAACTGAAATTCCCGAATATGTAGACCACATGGATTATTTGGAGTTTCTAAATGATGGAACACTTGTTGACATTTAGTGTAGCTTTGTTAAATATAAAAGTAAAAGTGATATAATTACTCTGCTGCACCTTCCTGGTTTTGGTGCACCATTAAGATCAGGCCTGACAACAACATGGCTGTTGTTTTGAGAATATCATGTCGACTCTTCTATTGATTTCTGTCTGGAGAGATTTATGACCTCTAGCTGCCTCTTTCAGCAATTGTCATTCAGCAGATTGGGCAACCCATTCCAATTCCCGCCACTTGTGATATTAACCTGCATTGCTGCTGAACACTGATTCAAGCTTTGGATATACCTCAAATTTGTATGAATGTTCTCCAGGCTGCAGAGTTCAATAGTGAGGCCTGTGGAGAAGCTTGAAGTTATGAGTAATCGCCATAAAAAGGATTTGTCTGGTTTTCATTGTTGATCTTTTTACGTTTTAGGTCGGAGCATTCGTCAAATTGTAACAAGACAAGCTCACCACAAATCTGGTCCTGACTTTCATGACAAGTATGGAAATGCTGTCCTTGTGGGAGGATTAGCATTCTGTGTTGCAGTCTGGAGTTACGTAAGTTGCTTCAAATGGAGTACCAATCTTTATTTGCTCTTTTCCTGCACTTTCAAAATCAAATGCCTCTATCAGACATCTGAGTCAAGAAGGACTCCTAGGCCTTAACCACTCCGTGAGCTGGTGTCCAGCTTGGTGCTACTTTACAGCAACTCAGCAGCATGGGGATTGAATCTGTGTCCCCGGCTTCTGTGATGTAGGTGCTGAAGCAGCAATAAGATGTTTTTTTTTCATCCTGGAGTGAGGGATTTGTAGCGTTTTATGGTGTGGCTTACTCATCTCTGACTTGTTCTTTCATAACAATTCTCTAAATTTTCATCAAATTTAACTCATGTACTAATTAATTTCTGAAGCAGAGAAGCACTTCAGGGTGCCTGCATGGCTTATCTGAAAGAGATGTTGCATTTCTTCAAATCTTGTTCTTTAACCTTAATGCTTTAACCCAGTATCATTCTGATCAATCTCTGCTGCACCCCCTTCAAGGCCAATATATCCCTCCTAAGATGCGGTGCCCAGAACTGAATGTAATATTCTAAATGAGGTCTAACCACTGCCTTGTATTGTTGCCCCCTTGCCCTATCTTCAAATGTTAACTTTAGCCAATGATAATATGGGTGAAATTCCTGCTTTAGGTAAGCAGTGAACTATTTGCATGTTTATGCCTCCAGCTTTGCTGCTACAATTCTGAGTGGCCTACAAGAAAGGGTGTTCAGTTTAACTGGTCAAACATTGGATATTTATAAATAATCTCCAGATTAAAAGCTGTTACAGAAAAATAAGCCAGTTAAATGGTGCTTTCTAGGGAAAAAAGAACTTGCAAGTTATGTTAAGTTTAACAGCACCAGTATCATTGCAGTAAATTTCCAAGATTAGTTGAATTTCTTCTCCTTTTGATTGTGATATTACTGTGGAAACTTGTCCAGTTGGTCATTGACATGAACCTAGACAATATTGGCAGGTTATTGTATTGGGTTGGTGGGACCAACAGCATACATTGCCTGAATCCTTTTCTGACCTTCCAATATCGATTTTCCAGCAGGAGTCACTAGACATTAAACAGCAGTATTCTTTTTTTACTTCCCCATGCCCTCCCGCACCCCACTTCCCACTCCTAGCTGAGGGACACTTGAGGATGGTTGTCCCCACATTGGTTATCAAATCGGAGTTTAAATCTGGAACTTGCCTTGTCTACATTGCATTTATCGACTGTTGTTAAAGACTCAGATTTTCTTAAAGGGGGGGTTATTACAATCAAATTTGTAAGGATTCTCCTAGTGACTGCTGGAGATAACTATATTAAGCAGAAAGAACTAAATTTAAATATTTAATCTCGTGCACAAGTTATTTTTGTTCGCCAGCACATTGGGACCATTATATTTATCTAGATCACAGAATCACAGTGCAGAAGAGGCCCTTCAGCCCATCGAGTCTGCACTGACATGTGAGAAACACCTGACCTACCTACCTAATCCCATTTACTCGCACTTGGCCCATAGCCTTGAATGTTATGACATGCCAAGTGCTCATCCAGGTACTCTTTAATTTAAAAAATTTTTTTAAATGACTGCTGAACTTCATCCAAAGTTGAGCCAAGTGTGTCTGAAAATACTTATTATGTAATGACAAGTCGGGCCTGTGTGAGGTCAGTGCAATATTAGACGAACATACAAAGTAGAAGCAGGAGTAGGCCACTTGAGCCTGCTCCATCATTCAATGATATAATGGTCGATCTGATTGTAACCTCAACTCCACATTCCTGCCTACCCCCCCGATAACCTTTCATCCCCATTGTTTATCAAGAATCTACCTCTCCTTTAAAAATATTCAAAAGCTCTGCTTCCACTGCCTTTTGAGGAAGAGTGTTCCAAAGACACACAACCCTCTGAGAGAAAAAAATTCTCTTCACTGAGTGGCCTTTTATTTTTAAACAGTGACACCTAGTTCTAGATTTCCCCACAAAACAAAACATCCCTTCCACGTTCATCCTGTTAAGACCCCTCAGGATTTTTCGTGTTTCAATCAAGTCACTTCTTACTTCTTAACTTCAGTGGTTACGAGCCTAGCCTGTCCAACCTTTGAAAAGAGAACCGACCATTCCAGGTATTAGTCTGGTAAGCCTTCTCTGAACTGCTTCCAATGCATTTACATCCTTCCTTAAATAAGGAGACCAGTACTGTATATAGTGTTCCAGATGTGGTCTCACCAGTGCCCTGTGTAACTGAAGCATAACCTCCCTACTTTTGTATTCAATTCCCCTGAAAATAAATGATAACATTCTATTAACTTTCCTAATTGTCTGCTGTACCTGCATATTAACCTTTTGCGATTCCTGCACTAGGACACCCAGATCCTCCTGAATCTGAATTCTGCAATCTCTCTCCATCTAGATAACGTGCTTTTTTATTCTTCCTACTAAAATGGACAATTTCACATTTTCCTCCATTTGCGAATCTTTGCCCACTCACTTAACCTTTGTAGCCTCCCTATGTCTCCTTCACATCTTACTATCCCATCTATTTGTGTCGTCATCAAATTTAGCAACTACCTATGGTCCCTTCATCCAAGTCATTTGTTTAAAAGGTTGAAGCCCTAGCACTGATTCCTGTGACACACCACTTGTTACATCTTGTTGACCAGAAAATGACCCATTTATACCTACTGTTTCCTGTTAGCTTGCCAATCTTCTACCCATGCCACTATTATTACCCTTTACGCCAGGAGCTTTTATTTTCTGCAATAGCCTTTGATGTTGCATCTTATCAAGTGTCTTCTGGAAATCTAAGTACAGCACATAAAAACATAGCAATTAGGAGCGCGAGTAGGTCATTCGGCCTTTCAAGCCTGCTCTGCCATTCAGTATGATTGTGGTTGATCCTGTATCTCAATGCCATACTCCTGTTCTGTCCCCATACTCCTTGACGCCTTCAGAGTCTAGAAATCTATCTTATTTCCTCAAGTATATTCAGTGACTTGGCCTGCACAGCCTTTTGTGGTAGAGAATTCTACAGGTTCACTGCCCTGAATGAAGAAGTTTCTCCTCATCTCAGTCCTAAATGGCCTAACCCATATCTTGAGACTGTAACTCCTTGGTCTAGACTCCCAAACAGAGGAAACAACTTCCCTGGATCCAGTCAGACCAGCCCTGTCAGAATTTTATAAGTTAATGAGATCCCCTCACATTCACCTAAACTCCAGTGAATACAGGCCTAGCCTAGCCTAGTGTTGTGCTTTTGCATCAGAATGCATGCATTCTTTCCTTAAATATTAGCCATTGCCCACCTTTTAATGAAGTTCCCCAATCTGTTTTGGCCAACTGTCACTTCATACCATCGTAGTTTCCATTGTTTAGATTTAGCACCCTATTTTCAAATTGGACTACTACACTGTCCATCCTAATGAAGAATTCTATCATGTTATGGTCACTGTTCCCTAAAGGACTAAGCACAACAAGATTACTAATTTAACCCTTCTCATTGCACAATACCAAATCTAGGGTAGCCTGTTCCCTAGTTGGTTCCTTGACGTACTGGTCTTAAAAAAAAAAAATTGCGTGCACTTCTGCCACAGTATTATTGTTAATTTGGTTTGGGCAATCTATATGTAGATTCAAGTCACCTATGATTACTGTAGCATCCTTGTTACATGCATCTCTAATTTCCTGTTTAATGCCATCCCCTACCATACAACTACTGTTTGGAGGCCTATAGACAATTCCCACTAGTGTTTTCTGCCCCTTGTTGCTTCTTAGCTCCACCCAGACTGCTTCTACATCTAGATTTTGAGCCAATATCCTTGTTCACTATTGCACTGATTTCATCGTTTACTAACAATGCCACCCCATGTCCTTTTCCTCTTTTTGCCTGCCCTTCCTAAGTATTGAATACCCTTGGATATTCAGTTCGCAGCCTTGGTCACCTTGCAGCCATGTCTCCATTTAATCTATTTGCGCTGTTAATTCATCTAACTTATTGTGAATACTCCCAAGCATTCAGATACAGTGCCTTTCAATTTGTCTTTAACAGTTTTAAACATTTTTTGTACAATGGCCCTATTTGCTGCTAGCCCCTGTTCCCTCTGCCTTCCACTCTTGTTTTCTACTTTTCTGTCTTTCATTTCTATCTTTATTTTCCTCTCTTGTGTCTCTCTGCTCAGGTTCCCATCCCCCTGCCACCCTAGTTTAAACCCTCTCCCATAGTACTAGCAAATACCCTTGCGAGGATATTGGTCCCGGTCCTGCTGAGTTACAACCTGTCTTCCTCATCTTCCTCAGAATCGCTCCCGATGCCTTGGGAATCTAAACCCTTTCCTCCTACACCGTCTCTCCAGCCATGCATTCATCTAGTCTATTCTCCTAATCCTGATCTCATTAGCATATGACGCTGGGAGTAATCCTGAGATTACCACCTTTGGGGTCCTGCTTTTTAATTTATTTCCCAGTTCCCCATATTCTGCTTTCAGGACCTCATCCTTTTTACCTATGCTGTTGGTACCAATATGGACCATGACATCTGGCTGTTCACTCTCCCCCTTCAGAATGTTCTGCAGCTGCTCATTGATATCCTTGACCCTGGCACCAGGGAGGCAACATACCATCCTTGTCTGTGGCTGCAGAAATGCCTATTTGTTCCCCTTACGATAGGAGCCCCTATCACTATTGCCGTCCCACTTTTTTTTTTCTCCATGTAGCTGAGCCACTTGTGGTGCCACGGACTTGGCTGTTGCTGCATTCCCCTGAGAAACCAAATCTCCCAGCAGTATCTGAAGTGGAAAATCTGTTAGAGAGGAAGATGGGCCCTGGGAACCTATGCACTACCTGCCTGTTGCTTGTGCTCCGTCTGGCAGTCACCCATTTCCTTTCTGCCTATGCAGTGTTTACCTGTAGTGTGGACCACCTCACCGTACGTGCTATTCACAAAGATCTCAGCCTTGCGGATACTCCAGTGATCCAGCCGCAGTTCAACCTCCGAAATGTGAATTTTGAGTAGCTGCAGCTGGAGACACTTGCTGCACACATGGTTGCCCTGGACACTGAAAGTGCCCCTGACTTCCCACATCTCACGGGAGGAGCATATTGCGTGGCTGAGCTGCTATGCCCTGACTTGCCCTTAAATTACAACCTTTACTTTTACTTCATATAGCTTAGAGAATATTAAGGACAGTAGAAATACTCACCAGGTCTGACTGACCAAGGCTCCCACTTTTCTTTGAGAAAAGGTCAGAAAAGAAAGGATCACCTCCTTCCCTCTTCACTGAACACTCTCGCTCACCAAACTCCAACTTAAGCACTTTAATGCAGCCCAAAGCAGCACTCCAGTCTTATTCCTGTGTTAAATGATACTACTTAAAAGATCGCCTATAAATTGGTTAAACATGACTTCTCTTTCACAAAAGCAAGTTGGCTGTACCTGATTACCTTATTTTTCCAAGTGCCCTGCTATAATATCTTTAAGAATAGCTTCTATCAAAAGTTAGTATTGTATTTAGAATGGACAACTTTACATCCAGGTGACACTCATGCCAAAGTTCAGAAGTCATTAAGTTAAAATGATTCTGGTGAATTTTTCATTTTATCTATGAACCTGGCAGACATTTAAAAACTTAAAAATTCAGTTTTCCTAACTGGAGTCCTCAAATGAAATTCAGTTGTTTCAAACATTGAAAAAAGTATAACAACAAATTTTTGGTCTGAGTTACCAGGCTACATGCTGTAGTAATTTCTGTTTCTATACTTTTTTCTTTTTGCATGTAGGTTGCAACGCAGACTGGGCTCACATGGAACTTGTCTCCCATTGGCAAGATCACCCCTCAAAATTGGAGGGAAGACTAGAGGAATGGACCAAGTGTTTGCAAGAAATTGAGTACAGATGGGCTGGATTTCAAATTTGCTTCTAGCTCATGGCTTCTACTGTACTGATTACCTCTGTATATTGGGTCTCATAGTAAATCAATAAATTATAGAAACTTTAAGTTGTGTTCTTTGTTGGGGTGAGGGAGCAAACAAGCTTTTGGGGAGGTCAGATGGTTGTGAGGTTTGCTCATCAATGAAGATATAAATTTAACAATTTGCATTTCAGTCCTGCTGTTCATCAAATAAAAATTGAAGGAAAGCAAACAAAAACATAAGGCTTGGGTGGGGAGGCCTAAGGTTCAGTTTAGCAGACTTTTAAAATGAAGAAATTGTTATGGCTGAGGAATGTAGACAAGGAGCAGAGGAAGTGGAGAACAAGGAATCAATTTGTATTGAAGATTGCTGAGAGAGGTTAAGGATGTGGAGGGATTTGAAAATTATAAGGATCTGAAAATCAGTTTGCTGGAGGACATTGAATCAGAATATTGGCTATAGAATCTTAAATGGATCTTAATTTGCGATTACAACGGAACATAGAATTATAGAATGATGCAGCACAGAAGATTGTCATCGGGCCCTTTGTGCATGTGCCAGCTCTTTTAAAAGAGTTAATTCATTTCGAGTCACTCCCCTACTCTTTCCTCATAGCCCTGCAATTTTTTTCACTTCCAAATATTTATCCTATTTCATTTCTTATTGAATCTGCTTCTACTGTTCTTTAGGGCAGTACATTCTGGATAATAACTTGATGTATTTTAAAGAAAAAAGCTATTTTGCCAGTTACCTTAAACCTGGATCCTCGGGTTATCAACCTTTCTGCAACTGAGAAAAGTTTATTATTTTTATTTACCCCATCAAAACTATTCATGATTTTGAGCACCTCTATTAAATCTCTGCTCTAAGGGAAAGAACCTCAATTCCTCCAGTCTGTCCAATGTTACTGAGCTCCCATATCCCTGGTAACATCCAAATAAATCTCTACACCTTCTCCATGGTCTTGACATCCTTCTTATTTTGGTACTGAAAATTGGAAACATTACTTCAGCTGGAGCCTAATCAGTGATTTAACATATGTTCCTGCTTTAATACTCTGTTTATTGAGCTAACGATCTTGCATGCTTTTTAAACTGTTGTCTCAACTTGCAATGGTAATTAGAATGAGTTTTGGCAACAGTATGAGAGTGTTAGTGGTGGAAATGCATGGTACAGGAATGTAAACAGTTTTGGTGATGAAGTGAATGTAAGGAAATGAGTTTTGTCCAACATTGTGTGGTATTCCGCAGTTGGGAATTTGACTGTTGCCATCAACATGTCCAGTTGCCAGTAGGGACTGTGGGCCAGACTTTACCCACATGTAAACTGAAGGGAATGTCAGCCTAGATGGCTAATTGCAGAGGGAGTAGCATCAGTGATGGAAGTGGAAAAATAATGCAAACTGATGTTGGCATATTTGGAAATGCTGACACCCCCCACTCCCTGCCCTCATCTCGCATCCTGCCCAACCCCTTTAATGATATTTTAGAGGATTACAGTACATCAAGAATGGAGCCTTGGACTACATTTGGATGTGACTGAGCATTGGTGGAGAGCTAACACCAACACAAATTAATGGAACCTGAAGCTCATACTACTGAGAAATAAAATGGTTGCCAAAACATCAAGGAGCAACTAAGTTATGGTCATCTATTTGGTTGCTTTTGCCTTTCGCATCTTTCTTTCTTGCTGCCTTTCTAACCAAGCACAGCCAAATTTGGTGCAAATCCCAGTTTAAAAAAGTACTTTGGTTTTGGAATGCTTAAAAAGGCAGGAGTTGGTTGAAATACAATATGACAGGTTAATTGGCAAAGGAAGCAACAAAAAGCAACTTGACTCAGCAGTACTTGCCTGACCAATTTCAATGTTCTTAGATCCTGGAAAATCCATTGCAGTTTAGATGCATTGTATATAGTTGGCAGCAAATCTTTACGACCCAGTTTAGATATAAAAGTATTTGTAAGATTAAAAGCAAAACCCGCATGTAAAGCAAGTCACTTTTTAGGTTTGTTTTGCTGTTCAGATATAAGAACAGCTGTAGGCTAAACTTAAGGCTAAGGAGCCAAAATAATTCCAGACCCAGGCCTGGTGATCATTATAAATTCAATAACTATTGAGGAAACAAGGTGCCTACAACTTAAGGATGAAAAGTTAAGCATGAAAGACCATGAAAGCACAAACGTAATACTGCCACATGACAAAATGAGCTCTGCAGAAAAGGAATAAGTTCAATCATTGATTGCCTGCCCATTTTACCAATCTGGACTTGAATAGCATTCACACTTGCATGCCACGCAAAAAGAGCCCTACATATCCTTGAAATTAATGTACTTGGGCTGTTTGCAGAATATTTCTTTCATTCGTTAGTTGAGTTAGTTTAATGTAAGACAACATTAAAGTGAGTGAAAGGCCATCATTGCTAATGTGCAGACAAAAGTGAGTTCTGAAATGTGGATAATGTATTTTTAGTTAATTTAGCTAATTTTCAGTCTTAATATAGGGCTTGGGACTGAGCCACACGTGTGGGCTACTCAAAGCCCTAAGCGTGATGACATCCTGCCGTTCATCCTCTTTTCAAAATACTGAGCGTCAACCTACCTGTTTTACTTCCAGCTATCTCCAACCTTGCCAAATATCCTGCATGGCATTATTGCCTTGCAACTACATGCCCCTCCATGCCATCTCTCCTATCATTTGCTGCTCAGAACTCGAGCTCAGGTTTCTTACCGAATGGATGATACTGGTCATGACCAAGTAATTCAATGTAAAGATGATTGATTAATTGAAGGTTAATTCAAATAGGGCCTACAATATGCAAATACTTGTATTTGTACAAGGACAAAGACAAAAGCATTTGCGTCCAACATAATTCTAAAATTACATGAGAGGTGAAAAATCAACCTGGGCTTCCGTGTTGATAGTCTTTTTATTGTGAGGTAAGAACATGATTGGGCTTGTTTAAGTTTGCAGATAAAGATTAAGTACTATTGGAGCCGATCAGAATACACTACCTCTAAGTGATACAAGGCAAAAATCAAATCAGGTTTCTGACTCCTATTTACTATACTGCAGACATTACTGGATTTTTGTGGACCCTGCATGACCATATGAAACAGGAACAGGAGTAGGCCACTCGGCTCCTCATGCCTGCTCCGCCTTCAATGAGATCATGGCTGATCTGATTGTAACCTCAACTTCACATTCCTGCCTACTCCTAATAACCTTTCACCCCCTTGCTTATCAAGAATCTATCTACCTCCGCCTTAAAAATATTCAGACTCTACTTCCACTGCCTTTTGAAGAAGAGTTCCAAAGACTACCCACTGAAAAAAAAAATTGCTCCTCACTTCTGCCCTAATTGGGCAACCTCTTATTATTAAACAGTAGCCCCTAGTTCTAGATTCTCCCACGAGAGGAAACATCCTCTCCACATTTAGTCTGTCAAGACTCCGAAGGAACTTATGTTTCAATCAATTCACTACTTACTCTTTCAAAACTTCAGCGGATACAAGCCTAACCCCTCCAGCCTTTCTTCAAAAGAGAACCTGCCCAATCCAGGTATTAGTTTCGTAAACTTCTGAACTGCTTCCAACACAGTTACATCCATCCTTAAATAAGGAGACCAATACCGTACACAGTACTCCAGATGTGGTCTCACTAATGCCCTGTTTAACTGAAGCATAACCTTCCTACCTTTGTATTCAATTCCCCTTGCAATAAATGATATTCCGATAGCTTTCCTAATTACTGTACCTGCATACTAGCCTTTTGCGATCCATGCACTGGGATCCCAGATCCCTCTGCATCTCATAGCTCTGCAATCTCTCCATTTACATAATACACTTTTTTATTTTTCCTGCCAAAATGGACAATTTCACCCTTTCCCATGTTATACTCCATTTGCTAGGTCTTTGCACACTCACTTAACCTATCTGTATCCCTTTGTGGTCTCCTTGTGTCCTCTTCACATCTTACAATCCTACCTACCTTTGTGTCATCAGTAAATTTATATAAATTGTAAAAGGTTGAGGCCCCAGCACTGAACACTGGCACACCACTTGTTACATCTTGCCAACCAGAAAAATACCCATTTTTGCCTACCTTCTGTTTCCTGTTAGCTAGCCAATCTTCTAACCATGCCAATATGTTACACCCTACACCAATGAGCGTTTATTTTTCACAATAACCTTTGATGTGGCACCTTATCAAATGCCTTCTGGGAATCTAAATACGGTATACCAGTTCCCTTCTATCGAGTGTATGTTACTTCAAAGAACTGCAATAACTTGATTAAACATGATTTCCCTTTCACAAAGCCATGTTGACTCTGCCCAATTACCCTAAATTTTTCCAAGTGCCCTGCTATAACGTCTTTAATAATACCTTGTAACATTTTCCCTATGACAGATGTTTGGCTAACTGGCCTGCAGCTTCCTGCTTTTTGTCTCCCTTTTTGAATAAAGGAGTTATATTCACTATTTTCTAATCTAATGGAACCTTCCCAGAATCTAGGAAATTTTGGAAAATCAAAACTAATTGCATCAGCTATTTCACTGGCCACTTCTTTTAAGAATCTAGGATGAAGTCCATCAGGATCTGGGGACTTGTCAGCCCACATCTCCAACAATTTTCTCAGTACTGGTGATTGTAATTTTCCCTGAGTTCCTCCCTTCCTTCCATTTCTTGATTTACAGCTATTTCTTGGATGTTATTTTTATCCTCTAGTCAAGGTCGATGCAAAATACTGGCTCAATTCATCAGCCATCTCCTTATTTTTCATTATTAATTCTCTAGACTCACTTCCTATAGGACCAATGCTCACTTTGTTAACTCTCTTTTTAAAATATCAATAGAAACTCTTACTATCTGTCTTTATATTTCTAGCTAGCTTTCTCTTGTACTCTAATTTTCCCTTGCTTATCAATCATTTGGTCATTATTTGCTGTTCTATATTTTCTGTCCAATCTTCTGACCTGCCATCCATCTTTGCGCAATTATATGCATTTTCTTTAAGTTTGAGACTATCTTTATTTTTAGTTCATCATGGATGGTGTTTTTTAAAATTCATTCATGGGATGTGGGCATTGCTGCCTGGGCCAGCATTTATTGTCTATCCCTAATTGCCTTTGAGAAGGTGATGGTGAGCTGCCTTCCTGAACCGCTGCAGTCTATGTAGTGTCGGTACACCCAGAGTGCTGTTAGGGAATTCCAGGATTTTGACCCAGTGACAGTGAAGGAATGACGATATATTTCCAAATCAGAATGGTGAGTGACTTGGAGGGGAACTTCCAGGCGGTGGTGTGCCCATGTATCTGCTGCCCTTGGCCTTCCAGATGGTAGTGGTTGTGGATTTGGAAGGCGCTAACTAGGGAGGCTTGGTGAGTTCCTCATTGCTTGGTGAGTTCCTGCACTGCATCTTGTAGATGGTACACACTGCTGCCCCTGTGCATTGGTGGTGGAGGGAGTGAATGTTTGTGGATGGGATGCCAATCAAGTGGGCTGCTTTGTCCTGGATGGTGTCGAGCTTCTTGAGTGTTTTTGAAACTGCACTCATCCAGGCAAATGGAGAGTATTCCATCACACTCCTGATTTATAGATGACACTCCTGACTTGTGCCTTGTAGATGGTGGATAGGCTTTGGGGAGCCAGCAGGTGAGTTATTCACTGCAGGATTCCTAGCCTCTGACCTGCTCTTGTAGCCACAGTATTTATATGGCTAGTCCAGTCTAGTTTCTGGTCAATGATAACATCCAGGATGTTGAAAATGGGTGATTCAGCAATGGTAATGCCATTGAATGCAAAGTGGTGATGGTTAGATTGTCTCTTGTTGGAGATGGTCATTGCCTGGCACTTGTATAGCACGAATGTTACTTGCCATTTGTCAGCCCAAGCCTGGATATTGTCCAGGTCTTGCTGCATTTGGACATGGACTGCTTCAGTATCCGAGGAGTCGTGAATGGTGCTTAACATTGTGCAATCATCAGCGAACATCCCACTTCTGATCTTATGATGGAAGATGGTTGGGCCAAGGACACTACCCTGAGGAATTCCTGCAGTGATGTCCTGGAACTGAGATGATTGACCTTCAACAACCACAAACATCTTCATTTGTGCTAGGTATTACTCCAACCAGCAGTTTTCCCCCTGATTCCCATTTTGCTAGGGCTCCTTGATGCTACACTTGATGTCAAGGTTAGTCACTCCCATCTCAACTCTGGAGTTCAGCACTTTTGTCCATGTTTGACCCAAGGCTGTAACGAGATCAGGAGCTGAGTGATCCTGGCAGAATCCAAACCAAGTGTCAGTGAACAGGTTATTTCTAAGCAAGTGCTGCTTCATAGCACTGTTGATGACCCCATCCATTACTGTACTGATCGAGAGTAGACTGATGGGGCAGCTGGTAATTGGCCGGAATGGATTTGTCCTGCTTTTTGTGCACAAGACATACCTGGGCAATTTTGCATGTTGCCGAGTGGATGCCAGTATTGTAGCTGTACTGGAATAGCTTTGCTAGGGGCGTGGCAAGTTCTGAAGCGCAAGTCTTCAATACTATTGCCAGAATTTTGTCAGGGCCCATAGCCTTTGCAGTATCCAGTACCTTTAGGTGTTTCCTGTGGAGTGAATCAAATTTGCTGAAGACTGGCATCTGTGATGCTGGGGATCTCCAGAGGAGGCCGAGATGGATCATCTACTTGGCATTTTGGGCTGAAGATTGTAGCAAGTGCTTCAGCCTTAACTTTTCCACTGATGTGCTGGGCTCCCCCGATCATTGAGGATGGGGATATTTGTGGAGCCTCCTCCTCCAGTGAGTTGTTTAATAGCCCACCACCATTCACTACTAGATGTGGCAGGACTGCAGAGCTTAGATCTGATCCGTTGGTTGTGGGATCGCTTAGCTCTGTCTATCACATGCTGCTTACATTGTTTGGCATGCAAGTAGTCCTGAATTGTAGCCTCACCAGGTTGACACCTCATTTTTAGTTATGCCTGACGCTGTTCCTGGCATGCTCTCCTGCACTCTTCATTGAAAAACAGATCCCCTAGCGTGGTGGTAATGGTAGAGTGGGGGATATGCCAGGCCATGAGTTACAGATTGTGATTGAGTACAATTCTGCTGCTGAAGGCCCACAGTGCCTCATAGTTGCCCAGTATTGAGTTGCTAAATCTGTTCGAAATCTATTCCACTTAGCACAGTGCTGGTGCCACACAACACGATGGAGGGACCTCAATGTGAAAACGGAACTTCGTCTCCACAAGGACTGTGCAGTGTTCACACCTACAAATGCTCTCATGGACAGATGTATCTGCAGCAGGCAGATTGGTGAGGATGAGGTCAAGTATGTTTTTCCCTCTTGTTTACTTCACCAGCTGCTGCAGACCCAATCCAGCAGCTGTGTCCTTTAGGACTCAGCCAGCTCAGTCAGAGATGGTGCTACCAAGCCACTCTTGATGATGGACATTGAAGTCCCGCATCCAGAGTAAGTTCTGCGCCCTTGCCACCCTCAGTACTTCCCCCAAGTGGTGTTCAACATGGAGGAATACTGATTCATTAGCTGAGGCGGGACAGTACATGGTAATCAGCAGAAGATTTCCTTGCCCAAGTTTGACCTGATGCCATGAGATGTCACGGAGTCTGCAGTCAATGTTGAGGACTCCCAGGGCAACTCCCTCCTGATTGTATACCACTGTGCCGCCACCTCTGCTGGATCTGTGCTGTCGGTGGGACAGGACATACCCAGGGATGATGATGGTGGTGTCTGGGACATTATCTGTAAGCTACGATTCTGTGAGTGTGACTATGTCAGGCTGTTGCTTGACTAGTCTGTGAGACAGCTGTCCTAATTTTGACTCAAGTCCCCAGATGTTAGTAAGGAGGATCTTGCAGGGTTGACAGAGTCCTCCCCTTGGAGTTTTTTTTCTTGTTGGAATGTGTCTATTCTGTGTGTTCTGAAATATTCCCTTAAATGTCTGCCACTGCATCTCTATTGACCTATCTCTTTACCTAATTTGCCAGTTCACTTCAGCTTGACGTGCTTTCATGCCTTTATAATTGCCCTTATTTAAGTTTAAAGTCTTGGGACAACTCTTTTCTCCCTCAAACTGCATGTAAAATTCAATCATCATGTGATCGCTGCTACCTCGGAGCACCTTCACTATGAGGTCATTAATTAACCCTATGTCTGCACAATACCGGATCTAGTATAGCCTGCTCTATGGCTGGTGCCAGAACATGCTGTTCTAAGAAGCTATGCCTAAAAACATTCTATGAATTCCTTATCTAGGATACCTTTGCCCACCTGACTTTCCCAGTCTATATGCAGATTAAAATCCCCCATGATAATTGCTGTACCTTTCTGACAAGCTCCCATTATTTCTTCCTTTATACCCCGTTCTACTGTATAGTTACAGTTATTTTTGTAACCTCTAGAGTTACCTGCTAACTTACTCTTAAATTTGTACTCCCTGTCCTCTCTGTCCCTTCCTGCCATGGCCTGTTTATCATTTCCCATATTAACTCCTTTCTCTCTTGTCTTTTCTCTACTCCTTGATTTATTACATCTTACCAAATTTGATCCCTTGCCCCCCACTATTTAGTTTAAAACCCTGTCTACTTCCTTTGTTATGCAGCTTGCTAGAACACTGGTCCCAGCATGGTTCAGGTGTAGACTGTCCCAACGGAAGAGCCCCCACATTCCCTAGTACTGGTGCCAGTGCTCCACAAACCAGAACCCACTTCTCCCACACCAGTCTTTGAGTCATGTATTCATCTCTCTGATTTTATGTACCCTATGCCAATTTGCACGTGGCTCAGGTAGTAACTCAGAGATTGTTACCTTTGAGGTTCTGCTTTTTTAATTTAGTGCCTAGCTCCTCCCGATCTCTATGCAGAATCTCTTTCCTAGTTCTACCTATGTCGTTGGTACTTACATGGACCATGGCAACTGGATCCTCCCCCTTGCACTGCAAGTTCCTCTCCAGTCCTGAGCATATGTCCCGAACCCTGATAGTGTCAATCCCCCTCCCTATACTGTCCCCTATTACCACTACCCTCCTTTTTGTTCCCCCCACTTGATTGGTTTCCTGTACCTTAGTGCCATGGTTAGTTAGCTCTTCACCCTGCAGCCCCCACTCTCATTCGAACAAGCTGAGCAAACCTCAAACCTACTGGACAATTGCAAAGGCTGAGGCTCCTGCACTCCTGCCCTCTGGGTCCTGTCTTACCTGCCTCACTTGCAGTCACACCCTCCTGTCACTGACCACTGACCAAATCAGTGGCGTGACTGCCTCCTAGTACAAAGTATCCAGGTAACTTTTCCCTCCCTGATGTGTTGTCGTGTCTGCAGCCCAGCCTCCAGCTCAATGAATGAGCCGAAGCTCCTCGAGCTGCAAACACTTCTTGCAGGTGTATTTCCCGGGATCACACTGGCATCCAGGAGCTCCCACATGCTGTAGTCTTGAGACATCTCCTGTCCTGCCATCCTTAATGTGTTTTAATTAATTACTTAATTATATTATTCACTTATTTATTTTCCTTTTTTATATATTTTACTAACTTTATCACCAGTTCATAGACTATTTTAAACCTTAGGACTGGAATAGACATTAACCTTACTCACCAAACAGCTAGCTCCTTTCCCTGTAGTAGAATAAGAACCAATTCCTACAGGGTGAAAAAGGTAGAAAAAGCAAAAAAGAGAGGAACGCCTCCTTCCTCTCCTCACCAAACTCCCCCGCTCACCAAACTCCCAGGAATGCACTCCATTCCAAAGCTGCACTCATTTGCCTCGGCTGCATGAAAGAACCCTGAATTTATACTAAACTGAACTGCAGCTAGAGAAACCAGATTCAACCCGTTAGCTGATTACCTACTCAACTCTCTCAGCAGTTTACCTTGCCCAAGGCTGGAAGAAAGAAAGAAACTTCATTTACTTACGCAGTACTTTCCAGTTACTGCTAATTACAGACTAGACTAGATTTTTCAAAAACAAAAAAAAACACTTTAAACTCCTCCACTCATCAAACTCCCAGATATGCACTCAGTTCACAAAGCTGCACTTGTTTGCCTTGCATGAGGACAGTAATTGGCTTGACTGTTATACCCAAACTTCATGGTGATATGGACTCGAGATGTCAACTGTACCCCTCTCCGCAGATGCTGTCAGGCCTGCTGAGTTTTTCCAGGTATTTTTGTTTTTGTTCATTATTTCATGGTGAAATAGTTTGCTGACTCTTGTCATGGCTCACACATAGTGTGATAGTGGAGAGGGAATCAATGGCCATGCAATTGTACTCAAGATGACAAAGAATAGAATGAAGTTCAGTATGGAATTAAAACCGTTACTGAGAGTGCAGAGGTAGTAGTATTAGGGCCCAATATAGTTTTGTTTTTTAATGCACAGCCTCATCTCTGTCAATTGGAATTCATCACTATTAAAGAACATTCCTTTTCACGGGGTTTAGAAAAATAGTGTGATTAATAGCACTGTGGCACAAATGTAGCAGTGAGCAAGCAATGGTGAACAGACGACTGACCTGGAGGCTGCTGTGGAACAACATTGAAACCACTGTTTATAAGGGGAAAACTGTCAAAAGGCATTCGTGCAAATAAAGGCAGGCAAGAATGGGGAATGATGGCGTTCATTGAATGATACAACACACAAGGAGCCATTCGGGCCATCATGGCTCTTCTAAAGAGCTTTCAAATTAGTCCTAACCCCCTGCTCTTTTCCAACAGCTCTACAAAATTTTCTCTTAATTCATGTATTTATCCAATTATGTTTTGGAAGTTACTATTGAATCTGCTTCCACCACCTTTTCAGGCACTGCATTCCCGATCACATCAACTCACTGTTTAAAAATGGTTTTCTCATATTGGCTTCAGTTCTTTTGCCAATTCCTTTAAATCAGTGTATTCCTCACACTATAAGATGCTTGTTTCAGCTTTGTTGTACAACAGAAAAGCATAAAACTTCTAATGATGTGAACATTGTCACTGTTCATATTTAGCATGAAATGTAATATTACCATCATGTAGTTACACATTCCCTCACAAGGTGGAGCCTAAGCATAACTAGCAGCTAACATGCAGCCAAGATTACAGGATTATTTGGGTTCATCAGAGACAAGTGAACACATGACTCCTGGTTGCAGAAAATCCTATGTAGTCCACCCAATATAGAGATGAATGCAATGCTTGTCAAGGTAATCTCCAGTGCAGCTTATTGTTGATACTTATACTAAATTTTTGTTTTAACAGCTTGGATAGTAATTTGGCAGAGTGTACAATCCAGCTTGATAGAACCCATTCATTCCATTGCGCCACTTGTTGCAGACTACCCAGCCTCTGTCCTGTTGTTACAGCCATGGTTGTCCAGTTCTATTCCTCGTCAATGGTGAACTCCAAGATGATGTTGGTGGGGAACTTGTGAAGGGGTGGTGGGTAGGCAATCTCTTGTTCAAGATGATTATTACCTGGTGATTATGTATGTAATTGTTATCTGCAACTTGGCAGCCCAAAATGTTATCCCACATCCTGCCCTAGACTGGCAAGTGCTGCTTCATTATCAGAGGGGTGTGAATGGAGCTGAATACTGTGGAATCATTAATGAACAGCCCCACTCCTGACCTTCTGTTGGAGGGCAGGTAATTAGTGAAGTAGCTGAAGGTAGTTGAACTAAGGACCTTTCATCGAAGAATTCCTAGATTGCATCAGGTATGACTACAGCCTTTGGCAAGTTTTCATGTTGACTCCTGTTGATTTCAATTCTTGAGTATCATTGGAGATGCGCTTAACCAGGCAAGAGGAAGATATTCCCTTACACCCCTAACTTGTGCCTTGTAGATGTTGGACAGACTTTTGGAAGTCAGGAGTTGAGTTACTCACCACAGAATTCCCAGCCTCTGACCTGCTTTGGTAGCCACTATATTTATATGGTTAGTCCAATGAAGTTTCTAGTCAACAGTAAACCCCCAGGATGTTGATGGCGGGGTATTCAATGATGGTAATGCCATTGAATATCAAGGGGAGATGGTTGGGATTCCTCTTGTTGGAGATGATCATTGCTGGGCATGTGTTGTGGCATGAAGGTTACTTATCACTTATCAGTCCATGCCTGTCTGTTGTCCAGGTCTTGCTGCATATGGGCATGGACTGCTTCTGAGGAGCAAATGGTTCTGAACACTGCTCAATCATCAGCGAGCATCCCCACTTCTGACCTTATGATGGAGGGAAGGTCATTGATGAAGGAACTGAAGATGGTTGGTCCCAGCTCTGGTGCACTGGTCGTTAATACCACAAGTTGGGATGCTGTTGAACTGTGCACTAGAGCTTGCCAATCATCTAACCATGCTGCACAAGTAAGCTATGACACTGGCACGTACCCAAATATGTGGTTTTGCTGTATCCAGTGCACTCAGCCGCTTCTGAATGTCATGGGAGCGAAGCGAATTGGCTGCTCACTGGTATCAATGACAGTGCTGATGGCCTCAATGGGAATCAAGTAGGATCATTCACTTGGCCTTTAGAATCTGGTATGACCCTGGTGAAGCTGGTGTACAGGGCCACTTGCATGTTAACCAATAAAAGCAGCAGGCAATGGACAGAGATAAGTGTATCCACAATTAATGGTTCAAAATAAAGCTCCAAAATGTGTAGCACCACTACAACCAGTCAAGAAAGTTGATGGACAACCACACAACTGACAAACTGAGGAGACTTCATGAATATTTGCATCACATTAGTCCAGGAGACAAGAACGAAGTGTTTTCAAGTGTCATCAAACAGAAAAGTATTTACAAATATAAATTTTTTCTTTGCAATATTTTCCCCTGAAGGTGTTGATTCAAGCAGGGATAGAATTCCATGGATTCCATCCTTTCGTAAGAACACAAGAAAAAAACGTAGATTTGAAACAAAGCCTTTTCGCCCACTGCACCTTATATGTCTAGCACTCTAAATCTTCTATTACAGCATCCAAAATATACTTTAATATTCTTTGCTTGACCTACACTACTTTTTCTGGCATATTATTCCAAATATTTACTGTCTATGAGTAAAGAAGAGCGTCCTGATTCTGTCTGTACTAAGTTTTCATTAATTTCTATTCACGTTATCTAGTTTCATTTTCCTGTCTTATTTTAAAAATAGCATTCTGGTCTTAAAGGTTAGCAAAACACTGCGAGTTTGCTTATGATGGCCTGGGGGTTGTTAGCCTTTTCACATTGGACCTGTGATGATCCATTCTGATAGGTGTGTGGGCTATTAGCGCTGGCTCACTTGACCCTTGTGACTGAGTGCTCTCTGTGGTTTCATATTGCCTGGGTCTGCCGCTTACTGCAGACACACTGACAGAGCAGTGTTGCACATTTACCTGGATGGGCCCTGTCCTCCTTCCTTCATTATCAGTGACAATGATGGGCTACAGTGGCGGCTCAGTGATGGGTTCTATGTCCACCCCAGAAACTTGAGCACATAATCTAAGGTGTCAGTCCAGCGGAGGACTGAGGGAGTGCTGTTGCAGCTGCCATCTTTCAGGTGAGATGTTACACTGAGGCCCATCTCCCCTCAGGTGGACAGAGAAGTTCTCAATCTACTATTTTGGAGAAGAGCAGGGGAGTAATCCTCAGTGTCCTTCTCACTAAAAATAATGGACTTCATCACATAGCTGTTTGTGGGATTTGCTGTGTGCAAACTGGTTACCACACTTGCTATATTACAGAAGCAACAACTGAAAACTTCAAGAGTACTTAATTGGTTGTAAAGCACTTTGGCAGATCCTGAGGCCGTGAAATATGCCAAATAAATGCAAGTCATTCTTTCTTACTCCCTGTTCTCTGCAGGGAGCCTTACTTTAATTTTATGAAGTCCATAGATATTTATAAGGTAAAGCCAGGGAGGCAATTTATTGCCCTTATGGTTCCAATATGGATTCTTGTAGCCCTTTAATTTGTGGCTTGAACCTATTTAACATCTTATATCTTGTTGATGAGGTTCCACCCACTTTTCTATACCTCTCCTCTAAGCCATAGGTTTTCAAACTGGTATAATATTCTCCTCAAAATTTATCTGAACACCTTTTACCTCCACATACTCATTCATGTGCTAAAGTATGTTTTTAAAATCACTGCAATTCCTGACATTGCCCAGGAACAGGAACTCGGCACCCACTCCATCTGCCAGCGCAAGCGCAGTCCCTCCCGCCACTAATGTCATTGTTGTGTGCACGTTGTCTGTGGGGCCCCACTCCCCCCTTACTGCCTTCCACTCGCTGCCCTGCTCTCAACTCATCCTCCACTCCCAATCCCTTTCCTGCCCTCCTCTCAACCTCTCACTATCCTGCTCACCTCCCCTTTGCCGACCCCTTGCTATCTCCCGCTCGCCACCTTGCTTCCGAACCCCTCTCCTTGCCCGCACCCAATCTGTCTCCCATCTAAAATAAAAACAGAAAATGCTGGAAAAACTCAGCAGGTCTGGCAGCATCTGTGGAGAGTTAACGTTTTGAGTCTGTATGACTCTTCTTCAAAGCCTGTGTCCCACCCGGTTCCAACACCTCACTGTCCTGCTCACCTCCCCTTTGCTGCCCTGCTCCCAACCTCAGCAGCGAGGGCTTGGGAGAGGGACGGTGATTGGGAGGCAGCAAGTGGGTGGCGAAGGGTCAGGAAGAGCTGGTGAGCGAGCCGGCAAGAGGTTGGGAGCATGGTGGCAAGTGGGAGGGGGGCAGTGAAAACGGTGTTCTGTGTTCTTCCTGGGCTGAATCTGATCTGTGCCATCATTTATGCAGGCGGCTGCCTTGGGTGTTGCTGACAGCAACTGCAACCTGCTTGTGTGGGGAGTGCACCTGCTGCAGTCACAGTGTCGGCAAACTCTCCCTCTGAATATCAAGGAGGAAACTGAAGTTTATTCGGAGTTGATTTTGGTAATCCCTTCCCATTTAGATGAGACCCTCCTATCCCCTTTGTCATGAAGAGACAATAATGTCTATAATGTTATTGGAACTTACTTTTAAATTGGACTTGTAATACGGTCTGCGTCCATGGGTGGAATTCATCCGAGCCCGCTGATGGCGGGCGTGATAGGTCGCGTGTGTGGAAAATATGGCGCGACCTGCTTCACGATGGCGTGAAGGCAGGTCGCGATCGTCCGCTCACTCCGCCAACAAGGGCTGTGTTTCCAGCCATCGGTTGGCGAGGAGCTAATTGTAATACATTAGCCTATAATTAAAGGGCCATCCCGCCAGGCTCCTGAAACCCCGCCGTATCATCCATCCACGTCAGTGGGAAAGCACACCAACGTGTTTCACAACAGCACGCAGGCGATGTGCACTTGGCGGCCTTCACTTTGGGGGAGCTGAGGTGAGTGAGCAGCAGCGTTCTCCTCAGCTCGCCTGTTTTTTTACAGGCCTCAGGCACCGGGGGCAACTGATGCCTGGCCCCAGAGGTGACTGCTGTGGGGGCGTGGTGTCTGGAGGCAACCGTTGTCGGGTGCGGGGGGTGGGGGGGGGGGGGGGTGGCGGGGTGGCGTCAAGTACTGCCCTGTTGCTGCATCCCGTGCGCAGGCAATCGGGGTGGGGGGCAGGGTAAGCGAGGGAAGTGGCCACGCATTAGGGACACCTGTCTAAACTGACCATGCCTCTGCAATTGAGACAGATCAGGCGCAGCCACAGTGATATGGTTGGGGTCGGGCTCCTAGCCTGCCTGCCAACAGAAGCAATGCGGAGGCACCAATGGGCCACCAAGCGCTCCATACCTTAGCACACCAGCACCCCCACCCCCCCACCCCGCACCTCCCACCCCCCCCCCCCGGCACAGACTACAAGTCCATCACCACTTTATTGGACCGCGGAGCAGTTGGACTGCACACATTATACAATCTCCTCGCTAATGCTGGCCATGTAGCAGTCACTGCTGGAGGTGCTCACAGCTCCTTGCAATCTCAGCATCCTGATTTGGACCAGTGTCCCCCATGTTGCAGGTTGACAGGGCAGCCATGCAGTGCACTCATCTCTGGCCATCCAGGGGTGACCAGCAATCTCCGGGAAGCGTTAAGGGGTGGTCACACAGGGCCAGGAAAGGTGCTAAGTACAGCCATGATAACCACGTCTTTCTCTCTTTCATGCTGCAAGAGGACCACATCAGGATCCTGGTGACCTAGCTGTATGTCTGATGGCCTACAGAGACCGTAGAAGATGGAGGAGAGAGCAACTGAGGCTCATGGCTGCACAAAGTCTAGAGCAGCAATCTCATGAAGAAGGGGCAGCAGTGGCTCCTGCACATGCTGTCCAGGAATGACAGCGAACCGTGGCTGGTCGGCGCCTAGCGACACCCAGGGTCTATAGACGCCACCTGCCATTCCTGCAGATGACTGAGAACCAGTGCCGCCTATGACTGTGATGTCTAGGGACCTAGTCTACTGCATTTACTGCTCCCAATGCGGTCTCCTCTACATTGGAGAGACTAAACGCAGACTGGGTGACCGCTTTGCGGAACACCTTCGGTCTGTCCGCAAGCTTGACCCAGACCTCCCTGTCACTTGCCATTTCAACACACCACCCTGCTCTCATGCCCACATGTCCATCCTTGGCCTGCTGCAATGTTCCAGTGAAGTTCAACGCAAACTGGAGGAACAGCACCTCATCTTCCAACCAGGCACTTTACAGTCTTCCGGACTTAATGTTGAGTTCAACAATTTCAGATCATGAACTCTCTCCTCCATTCCCACCCCCTTTCCGATCCCCCTTTTTCCAATAATTTATAATTTTTTTACAAATATATTTTTCTTTTACCTCCTATTTTAAAATTTATTTCGATCTATTGTTTCATCTCCACCTTTTAGCCCATTTCAACCCCTTCCCCCCACCCAACCCCCACTAGGGCCATCTGCTACTGGCTTGTCCTGCTTGCTACCCTTAATGTCCCCACTAGCACATTCCTTAGATAATATCACCACCATCAACACCCCTTTGTCCTTTTGTCTATGACATCTTTGGCAGTCTCTCCTTGGCCTCCACCTATCGCTGGCCACCAAGCGAGCTCTACCTGTCCCATCCCCCTCTACCAGTTTATATTTAATCTCATTTCTATATGTCTTAGTTCTGATGAAGGGTCATATCGACTCGAAACGTCAACTGTATCCCTCTGCGCAGATGCTGTCAGACCTGCTGAGTTTTTCCAGGTATTTTTGTTTTTGTTCTAGATTTCCAGCATCCGCAGTATTTTGCTTTTATACAGGCTCAACATGTTCCCTCTAGGGTGATAGGAAGGAGTAACAAGCCCAGAGAACCATGGATGACTAGAGATATTCAGGATACGATGAGAAGGAAAAGAGAGGCTTTTAGCAAGTACAAGGGAAGCAAATCAGTGGAGGCATTAGTGGAGTACAGAAAGTGCAGGGCAGAGCTTAAGAAAGCAATTAGGAGAGCAAAGAGGGGATATGAGAAAGCTCTGGCTGGTAAAAGTAGGGAAGATCCCAAGATATTCTATACGTATATCAATGGGAAGAGGATAACCAGGGAAAGAGTAGGACCCATTAGGGACCAAGGGAGCAATCTATGGGTGGATCCAGAGGACATTGGTAGAATGTTCAATGAATACTTCACATCTGTCTTCATCCAAGAGAATGGAGATGAAGGTATGGAACTCGGGAAGAGAGACTGCAAGGTTCTTGAGCAAATTGATATAGGGAGTGAAGAGGTATTGGAGATGTTGGCAGGCTTAAAAGTGGACAAATCTCCAGGTCTGGATGATTTTTAACCCAGACTGCTGAGGGAGGCAAGGGAGGAGATCGCAGGGGCTCTGACCCAAATTTTTAATTTCTTTCTGGCCATGGGGGAGGTGCTAGAGGACTGAAGAACAGCTAATGTGATTCCGCTATTTAAGAAGGGTTGCAAAGACAAGCCAGGGAACTACAGGCCAGTGAGTCTCACGTCAGAGGTAGGGAAACTATTGGAGAAAATTCTGAAGGAGAGAATCCATCTCCACTTGGAGAGGCAAGGTTTGATCAAGGATAGTCAGCATAGCTTTGTCAGAGGGAGTTCATGCCTAACAAATTTGATTGAATTTTTTGAGGAGGTGACCAGGTGTGTAGATGAGGGTAGTGCAGTAGATGTAGTTTATATAGATTTCAGCAAAGCCTTTGACAAGGTCCCACATGGGAGATTTATAAAGAAGGCAAATGCACATGGGATGCAAGGTAATTTGATAAGATGGATTCAAAATTGGCTTAGTTGTAGGAGACAGAGGATGATGACAGAAGGATGCTTTAGTGACTGGAAGCCAGTGTCCAGTGGCATACCACAGGGATCTGTGCTCAGTCCCCTATTATTCATCATTTATATAAATGACATAGATGACTATGTGGGGGGGTGGGATTAGTAAGTTTGTGGATGACACAAAGATTGACCGGGTGGTTTTCAGTGAGGTTGAGTGTCTTGGGCTGCAGGAAGATATAGACGGGATGGTCAAATGGGCAGATAAGTGGCAGATGGAATTTAACCCTGAAAAGTGTGAGGTGATACACTTTGGAAGGAGTAATTTGACAAGGAAGTATTCAATGAACGGCATGACACTAGGAAGTTCTGAGGAACAAAGGGACCTTGGCATGTGTGTCCATAGATCTCTGAAGGCAGAGAGGCATGTTAGTGGGGTGGTGAAAAAGGCATATGGGACACTTGCCTTTATCAATCGAGGCTTAGATTACAAAAGTAGGGAGATCATGTTGGAGTTGTATAGAACCTTGGTGAGGCCACAGCTGGAGTACTGTGTGCAGTTCTGGTCGCCACATTATAGGAAGGATGTGATTGCACTGGAGGGGATGCAGAGGAGATTCACCAGGATGTTGCCTGGGATGAAACATTTAAGTTATGAAGAGAGGTTGGATAGACTTGGGTTGTTTTCATTGCAGCAGAGAAGACTGAGAGGTGACCTGATCGAGGTGTACAAGATTATGAGGGGCATGGACAGGGTGGATAGGGAACAGCTGTTCCCCTAAGTTGAAGGGTCAGTCAGGAGGGGACATAAGTTCAAAGTGAGGGGCAGGAGGTTTAGGGGTATGTGAGGAAAAACTTTTTTACCCAGAGGGTGATGACGGTCTGGAATGCGCTGCCTGGGAGGGTGATTGAGGCGGGTTGCCTCACATCCTTTAAAAAGTACCTAGATGAACACTTGGCACGTCATAACATTCAAGGCTATGGGCCAAGTGCTGGTAAATGGGATTAGGTAGGTCGGTCAGGTGTTTCTCACGTGTCAGTGCAGACTCGATGGGCCGAAGGGCCTCTTCTGCACTGTGATTCCGTGTGACTCAGCAATGTTCTGGCCTCCAGCAGCCCTCCAAGTGCCGAGGACCTGGGAAACCCCAGCCTCCGCCTGCTATGGATCAGAAAGTGCGATGTGTTCACCAGATTGCGATCCTGAGGCTACTCTAAAGCCAGGTCCCACCAAGGTGTGTGTCTCTGCGCTGGTGGAGGGTGTGGGTGAGCACTGTGACAGGACATAAGGGAGGGGGCTTCAGATTCCTCTTTGGAGGTTTCTTCGGAGCTTGATTGGAAGCCCTGGGTCATGAACTCTGTTTGCTGTTTGGCAGATGTGCCTGCGAAAGCAAGGGGAGATAATTAGTACATGGCACTGGCTTATGAAAGAGGGCACATCACTCACGGCATGGTTGACTGATGGATATTGCACTGCTGTATCCTCACTTGGTAGAGCAGCGCTGACCTCACTGTCAGCACAAGGCCAGTCCTGATCATCACCGGCCAGCTAGATGTCTCTTTTTTCGAATTTTGTCAGAACTTTGATCTCTGGCATCCCTCCACCTGTCTGCGACCTTTCCCTCCTGTTGTGAGCCAGTTTATCCTGCATGGATAGAGATAGGGAAAGTGTATCAGGATGCCTGCCAGGCCAGATGATAAGTATGCCTGGCCTGTGTGTGGGTGGTGAATGGGCCCATGGACAGGATAAGGTCAATGACAGTGTGTGTGAAAGAGTGAATGGTGATGTCCCTTGCACTGGCAGTGAGTAAGGGCCCTGTGGATGTGTGTTGGGTTTGTGATTGTGTGAGTTAGGAGCAATGAAAAGAGTGACTTACCCTAGCGGAATGGAGGAAATCATTCATCCTTTTGTGGGCACTGGGTGGCTGTCCTCTTCTGTCGGGCATTTGCGCTGACCACCGCTGCCACTGCCTCCCAAGCCAGGTTGGTGACTTTACAGCCCATCCTGTGGCTGGAGCGGGGATAGAGCACATCCCAATGGGCAAACGCGGCTTCCAACAGTCGCTGGAGGGACCTGTCATTGAAGCGGGGGGGGAGCTGTAGTCTTTTTTCCCGTGCAGCGGTGGTGAGCTGGTGGCGATGAGCGCTGTGCTGGCGGGTGCCTTTTTAGACATGGTGGCCAGCATGATGCAACAGTGGGGTGATGGTGAGTGGGGAAATGAGAGCCCACCCACCGTGGAAACGGCATGTTTCGTGGGAGTGAATAAATAATGAGTGGGCTTTGGGATGATACAGTTTGAATATCTGCCATTTTCGTTGGCGGGTAGGATTCCATTTTACTACTACTGCACTTAATGCAAACCTGGGAAAATGCTGCCCTATGTGTGTCTCTGTGTGTGTCTTAATTGGGTTAAAGCCAGCTAGCCTGGGTTTTGATGTATACTAGTGTGAGATGTTAATTAGCTAAACATAAATTAAATGGTAAAATGCAATTTGCATTTGTTGAAAAAACCATTCAAAAGAATGGGTAAATCCTTGCACCTAGCTAGGAGACACCAAGCAATGTGTTTATAATACTAATAAAATTGGTGGGACGAAAGGATTATTGTTAGGAGAGGTAACATTAAAAAACCTAGTAATACAATGGAAAATTTACATTCAAAGGGGAAGCTAGGTATAAACAGAAATGAGTTTGTGTGTGATTCAGAGGCATCTAAGATCTAACCAGCCTGTAAGCCTACAACTATCTGCAAAGGAACCAAATTGCAAGGGACCTCATTTTGAATTCGGAAGATCAAATGTGCTTTGCCTGGTGTCTGTTTAAAGTCTATGGGTTATTGTTGCCTTGGTGAAGATTTACCTGGGAGTGATTAATTTGGGGATTATTTAAAAGTTATTATGGTAGTAATTTGTAGACATGTGTAAGTGTTTAATTAGTTGTTAAATTAATAAATGTTTAATTTAGTTTTATCTAAAAAAAAGCCTCTTGAAGCTTGATGGTTTTATTCCTGAATTCAGAGCTGCATCTCAAACATATCAATTGAACATATAGGTTATGACAGTTGTTCAAGGTTCCCTCTGGGATTTAAACAACTCAGCCTTCACCAACTGCTGTGTCATTACAATTGGGGGCACTTGGTGGGATAATATTTGTAATTCCTTGATTGGTTTGGAATTGGTGAATCTTAAGGTTATGAGTACAAGAAGCACTTTGAACTCAGGAGTTGGTGAGGTTTTTTATATGTGGTGAGACTGCAAGATGGCTTTGGCAACTGCTAAGACTTGCCTGGGAGTAGAAGAGATAACTCTGATTGGGTTACAAAAAGTAACCAAGAGTAAGTTAACAGAATTGGCTGATAAATTACCATTGGGGTTACCTGTGGGGCAAGGTAATCAGGTATAATGAAAAGTATAGCACAGCATCTACAGTTGGAAGTGCTACTTGACACTAGTGAGTCACAGTTGGAGGTAGTGAGGCTTCAGTTACAAATGAAGAAACTTGAATTTGAACAAGCAAAGGGACTGAAAAAACTTGAATTAGAAGCAAAGGACAGAGAAATAGCATTTCAAACGGAGCAAGCAGAAAGGCAGGAGAAAGAAAGGAAGCTGGAACTGGAATTTCAGGCAAGAGAGAAGGATAAAGAAAGAGAGGCAAGGGAAAGAGAGAAAGAAAGGGGAAGAGAATACCTGCTTAAAAGGCTGGAAGGCTGTGAGTCTGTGGGTTCAGAGCAATGAAAAGAGTGACTTACCTTAGCGGAACAGAGGAAATCATTCATCCTTTTGCAGCACTAGGTGGCTGTCCTCCTCTGTAGGGCATTTACGCTGACCACTGCTGCTGCCGCCTCCCAAGCCAGGTTGGTGACTTTGCTGCCCTTCCTGCGGCTATAGTGGGGATAGAGCACATCTTCCACAGCTTCCAGCAGTCGCTGGAGGGACCCGTCATTGAAACGGGGGGCTTCAAAAAAGAGATTACAGATCCTGAGGAGAGTTCTGATATGAAAAAACATTTAACCTAAAACCCACTGGGCAGATGTTTAGATTTGTACAAGCTCTTCCAAAGTTTGAGAAAAAAGATTTTGAAGCGTTCTTTATTTCAGTTGAGAAGATAGCTAAACAGATGAAATGGCCACAGGAGTACTGGATGTTATTTGTTACTGTTTAAGTTGGTGGATAGAGCGCATGAGGTATATGCTTCGCTCTCTGAAGAAGTATCAGTCAATTATGATGTGGTGATAAAGGCTATTTTGAGTGCATATGAGTTGGTTCCTGAAGCATACAGGCAGAAATTTAGGAGTACGAGAAAACAGCCTGGGCAAACTTATATTAAGTTTGAGAGAGTAAAACAAAGTAATTTTAACTGGTGGGTACAGGCATTAAAAATAGAGACAGCATATGCAGCTATTAGGGAAGTAATTCTTAAATTTAAGGATTCAATCCCTTCAGTAGTGAGAACTCATGTGGAGGAACAGAGGGTTCAAATGATGAGGCAAGCAGCAGAGGTAGCTGATGATTATGTGTTAATTCAAAGAGCTAAACCGTTTTTTTGTCACCCGTTCAAATCGGAAAAGGATAGAAAGTGGGAAGGTAAAAGGAAGGTACGTAGTGAAGGAAGAGGAGTGGCTGGGAATTCCCAGGAAGCTTTTTCTCAGAATAAAAAGGAAGGTTCTGAGGGTAGGAGTGACATTCAAAAGTTGAGGTGTTTTCATTGTAATAGAGTGGGGCCCATGAAGTCAGTGTGTTGGAAATTGCAGGGAAAATCTGTTGGAATTATTGGAGTGCAGAAAAATTCTGGAAGTAAAAGTAATGTGGGTCCTGAGGTTCAGGCATAGGATAAACCAGTGGTTTGTGTGCAGGTAAAACAGGGAGAATCAGTGATAAGTAAAGAAGTGGGAATGTGTTCACAATTTACCCAAGAGAATTCTGAGGAGCAGGTTGCAGAAATGTTTAAAGACTTTGTGTGAAGGGAAAGTTTTTCCATGTGTACAGGGTGGAGTAGGTAAAGGTGTTAAAATTTTAAGAGACACAGGGGCTAGTCAATCTTTCATGTTGTGGGATATAAACTTTTTTTTCAGAGGGAGTATTGCAGGAGCAGGTTATAATAAATGGCATTCATGGGGATGCTAAAACTATCCCTTGTGGATGATAAATTTAAAGAGCAAATGGAAGAAAAGTGAAGTTATTGTTGGAGTGGTGGAAAAATTGCCCACTGCAGGGGTTCAATTTATTTTGGGTAATGATGTAGCTGGTCACAAATGTGGGTGATGCCTATGGTAGTTGAACAGCCTGTGGAGGTGTTTTCAACAGAGGTGTTACAGAAGGAGCATCCTGCGTTGTTTTCAGATTGTGTGATAATGAGATCACAGGTACACAGGTTGAAACAAGAAAAATATGAAGGGTAGGCAGCTCAAAGACAAGAAGAAGGTGTTGAAATCCAATTAGCTGGCACTATGTTTGATAATATTGTTCAGGAGGAAAGATTACAGGACAATTTAGCTGAAGTGTTTAACTCAAGGAAGTTAGTGGAGTTACAGAAAAATGATTTGCAATTAAAACAGTTATGTCAGAAAGCTTACTCAGAAACAGAAGCAAAATGTATTCCAGCATGTTATTACCTTGTGTGTGATATTTTAATGAGAAAATTGAGACCGGATCATGTCTCAGCAAATGAAAGCTGGAGGGAGGTGCATCAGATTGTTATCCCATTAGGGTATAGAAATGAGATTCTGAGAATTGCTCATGAAATTCCAATGATGGGATATCTAGGAATTAGGAAAACACAGCAAAAGATACAGAGGTATTCCTTTTGGCCAGGATTGCATAGGGCTGTAGTCAAATTCTTTAGAACATGTCACACATATCAGGTAACAGGGAAACCACAAGCAGTGATTAAGCCGGCACTTTTAATCCCAGTACCAGCATTTGAAGAACCTTTTAATAGGGTCATGATTGATTGTGAAGGATCGCTCCCTAAGACCAAAAGTGGAAATCAGTACTTACTGACAATAATAGATGTGTCTACTAGGTTTCGTGAAATGATACCTTTAAGAAATTTTACAACCAAGAAGATTGTGGAAGAGTTAACTAAATTTTTTACAAGATATGGTTTACCTAAAGAAATACAATCAGATCTGGGTTCAAATTTAATGTCACAGCTGTTTAAGGAAGTAATGAACAGTTTGGGGATAAAACAGTTTAAGTCAACAGCTTCCATCCGGAGTCACAAAGAGCTTTGGAAAGTTGGCATCAAACTTTAAAAACTATGATAAGAGCATACTGTCAGGATTATCCACAGGATTGGGATGAAGAAATTCTATTCTTGTTATTTGTTATTAGAGATGCTCCTAATACTGGTTTTAGCCCTTTTAAACTAGTTTATGGTCATGAGGTAAGGGGACCACTGAAATTGATTCATGAGAAATTGGTAGGTCAAAATTCAGAAACTATTCTCCTGGATTACGTATCAAATTTCAGGGAAAGATTGAACAGAGCATGTGAGTTGGCTAGGGAACATTTAAAGATGTCACAGCAAGTAATGAAAATAAAGGCAGATAAGAAAGCGACTGCTCGCAGTTTTGTTTCTAGAGAGAAAGTACTTGTTCTGTTACCAGTACGAGGTGATTCATTAAATGCAAGATTTAGTGGGCCTTACAGGATTGAAAAGAAATTGAGTGAAGTAAATTATTTAATAAATACTCCAGATAGAAGAAAGAAGCAGAGGGTGTGTCACATAAATATGCTTAAAAAGTACTTTGACAGGGAAGAGGAACAAAAAGAGATATTAGTGATAGTGGATGATGAGAAAGAGGTAGAAGTGCAGGACTTTGAAACTGATTTTCCTCTAATCAAATTGGATAGTGAGGGGGTATTTGAAATTTAAATGAAACATTCAGTTGCTTTCCAAACAAGTGTCAAAGGGATTTGCAGTCACAAACCTATTTGTGGGAATAAGTTGGGAAAGAAAGATTTAGCTATACATGATGTGTCTGTACAGGTTAAATCTTCAATAAGGCAACATCCTTACAGATTAAATCTGGCAAAGTTATTACAAGTACAGAAAGAAATTGATTTCATGCTTCAAAATAATATAATTGAGTAACTGGAGTTCGCCTTTGTACTGGTACCGAAACCAGATGGAACACAAAGAATGTGTGTGGACTGTCGAAGGTGAATGTGATGACAAAAGCGGATGCCTATCTTATACCACGGTTGGAAGATTGTATTGAGAAAGTGGGACAATCAAAATTTATCACAAAGATTGACTTGCTAAAAGGATATTGGCAGGTACCGTTGTTGGAAAGAGCAAAGGAGATATCAGCTTTTGGACTATATCAGTTTTAAGGCATGCCATTTGGTATGAAGAATGCACCTGCAACATTTCAGAGACTGACAAAGTAATTGCAGGTCTAAGCAATTGTGCTGTTTATGTTGATGATCTGATATTTTTCAGTCAGATGTGGGAGGAGCATTTACAGCACCTGCAAGAATTATTTACTCAACTACAATAAGCTAATTTGGTGATGAACTTGGCTAAAAGTGAATTTGCAAAAGCACAAGTTATGTATCTAGGCCATACCATTGGACATGGTAAAGTGGCTCCAAGAGATGTGAAAGTCAAGGTTACAGTGGATTTCGAAGTGCCTACAACAAAATGAGAAGTTTTGAGGTTTCTGAGCATGAATGAGTTTTACTAGAAATTTGTACCAAATTTTAGCAATGTGGTTGCTCCACTGACTGAACTATTAAAAAATGAACAATAAGTTTCAATGGACACTGGAGTGTCGGAATCATTCAACTGTCTGACAACTGTATTAATTACGACACCAATTTTGGCAGTACCCAATAATGCTAAGCAATTTAATTTGGCCGTTTATGCAAACGATATAGGTGTTGGGGCCGGACTGTTACAAGGAGATGACAGTGGAATTGAAAAACCAATAGGATATTTTTCATGGAAGCTGAGTGTACAACAGGTATTCAACAATCGAAAAAGGAACCTTGGGTTTGGTGTTAGGATTGCAGCATTTTTTAATTTATGTTGCAAGCGATTCATCAGAAACAATTGTTTATACAGACTTTTTTGGACATGTATAAGATAAAAGCAAAAAACTGCAGATGCTGGAAATCCAAAATAAAAACAAAAATACCTGGAAAAACTCAGCAGGTCTGACAGCATCTGCGGAGAGGAGTACAGTTAACGTTTCGAGTCCGTATGACTCTTCACCAGAACTAAGGAAAAATAGAAAAGAGGTGAAATATAAGCTGGTTTAAGGGGGGTGGGGAGGTGGCTGGGACAGGTAGAGCTGGATAGAGGGCCAGTGATAGGTGGAGATTGCCAAAAGATGTCATAGTCAAAAGGACAAAGAGGTGTTGATGGTGGTGATATTAGCTAAGAAATGTGCTAATTGTGACATTAAGAGTACCCTTTGATGTATAGTAGTTTGAGATATTAATTAGATAAACGTAAATCAAAAGGTAAAGTGCAATTTGCATTTGTTGAATAAGCCATCAGAAGAATGGGTAAAACCTTGCACTTAGCTGGGAGACACCAAACACTGTGTTTATATTACTAATAAAATTGGTGGAATGAGAGGATTATTGTTAGGAGAGGTAACATTAAAAAAACCTAGTAATACAATGGAAAATTTACATTCAAAGGGGAAGCTAGGTATAAACAGAAATGAATTTGTGTGTGAGTCAGAGGCATCTAAGATCTAACCAGCCTGTAAGCCTACAACTGTCTGCAAAGTAACCAAATTGCAAGGGACAAAAGCAAAATACTGCAGATGCTGGAAATCTGAAACAAAAACGGGAAATGCTGGAAAAATTCAGCACGTCTAACAGCATCTGTGGAGAGAGAAACAGGGTTAACGTTTTGAGTCCGTATGAGCCTTCTTCAGAGCAAAATTGCAAGGGACCTCACTTTGAATTTGGAAGGTCAAATGTGCTTTGCCTGGTGTCTGTTTAAAGTCTATGGGTTATTGTTGCCTTGGTGAAGATTTACCTGGGAATGCTTAATTTGGGGATTTGTTTAAAAGTTATTATGGTAGTAATTTGTAGACATGTGTATGCATTTAATTATTTGTTAAATGAATTAACGTTTAATTTGTTTTATGTAAAAAACCTCTTGAGACTTGATGGTTTTATTCCTGAATTCAGAGCTGCATCTCAAACATACCAATTGAAAATATATGTTGTTCAAGTTTCCCTTTGGGATTTAAACAACTCAGCCTTTACCAACTGCTGCGTCATAACAGCTATCAACATAGTTAAATTTATCGTGATTTACAAAACTAACATCATTTGTCAGACACGACTAAGCAGTGTCAGTATGTCATTCCGATCGAAGAAGCACAATGGTTGCAATCTATCCTGTACTCCTCAATAATTACACATCCGCAAAAGTTACGAGGTAGTGCTTCAGAATGAAAAGTCTATCTATTTTCCTTTTTCCTAGCTCAGTGGTACTGAAGCCACTTATAACTTTCCCAGATCAGTGAACTCAGCACAGACTAAGAATCAAACCACGTTCCACCCTGTAGTAATTATGGTTTATTTAGTGTGCAATGTACCTTTAAGAATAATACTTGTTAAGGAAGATCACATGATCTGTAGTCAGTGTAGAGAAAGAGTTGGAGTTGCAAGCGCACATGTAGTTGCTGCTGAGTATATTTTAAATAAACTTAAAGTTTCCAACCAGGATGTGTCTGCTGATCAACTCTATCATTAATAGTACAACTCAGCCACCCTACAACACACCCTCAACTCTATGCCTCAGTTTCACACTATACAGCAAGATACTCCACCATGAGTTACTTAATTTAGGAGAGAAGATCAATTGCAGAGTGGGACTTGGGAAATTATCCAAGAAAACAAAATGTTTTGAATTTCACTGGAAGTAATCAGATTGTGAATGCATTTGATGTTTGGTCTGACTTTATTTTCAAAAGGCAATCTTACATGGAATTCAATCCCAATTTATAGCTTTTTCCTTCAAGGGATTGATTAGTCACTATCCTCTAAACAATTGATTTTTTTACTTAGTTTGACTTATTAATATAAGATAATTGACCTCTAATCATTGCAATAAACACGCATAAGTAAATATGTTCAGGCATTGTAAAAGACTGTTAGGACAAAAGATCAAAGCTCTATAAAAAAAGTTCAAGAAAACCTCTAATAAAGTGGTTTAGTTTACATCAGTCAGCCTTGTTGGCATGGAAGTTTTAAAGTAGAACTTAGTGGGAGGCTAAATCACTGCCTTTCAACATGTTTCTGGCAGTGGCCAAAAGAATCTCAATCAGCTTAATTATACCTTCTTGTACCAGGGTATGATAACACTCCCAGCTTAAAAATGAATGGGCTAAGAACAAGTTGGAATTATGTCAAACCCTTATGTCAAAGTTATGCACTTCTTCTGGAGAAGAATGATTTTATCAAACAGGTTGAAAATGTAGCTGTCTTTGTTTTTGGCAATGAGCATAGAAATTAAAACACAATTCTGTATAAGGCCGCTGAGCACAGTAAAAATGAAGTAATGATTGAGATTCAATCATTCTTCAAGAAATAGTGGGTATGGTTCATGAGTTACCAGAAAGATAATAGCACATATGGAAACATACCCCAGCATGAATGACTGTCATTAGATATGGGGTGGAGAAAATGGGGTGGGGGAAATAAAAGCCTCTGATTAGATTTTATTAGACTATAATTAATGTTTCCTCCTGTTGGGTGTTTATGATAAATCTGTGCAGCTATGGGCAAACTGGCCTTACATTGATAGGGAGGTTTTCACATAACAAAATAACCCAATGTATTTTAAAGGAGGAGTGTGATGGAATACACCCCACTTGCCTGGATGAACACAGCTTCAAAAACAGCCAAGGAGCTTGACACTATCCAGGACAAAGCAGCCCGCTTGATCAGCAACCCATTCACCACCACTATGGCTTCAAGATGCACTGCAGCAACTTGCCAAGGCTTCACTGACAGCACCTTCCAAACCCGAGGCCTCTGCCATCTAGAAGGACAAAGGCAGCAGATGGATGGGAACACCACCACCTTCAAGTTCCCCTCCAGGTCACGCACTATCCTGACTTGGAATTATATCACTGTTCCTTCACTGTCTCTGGGTCAAAATCCTGAAGCACCCTTCCTAACAGCACTGTGGGTGTCTCTACACCATATAGACTGCAGCAGTTCAAGAAGGTGGCTCACCACCACCTTCTTCTAGGCAATTAGAGAGGGCAATAAAATGCTGGCCTAGCCAGCAATGCCCGCATTCCATGGATGAATAAAAAAAAGCAGAAAATGCTGGAAACTCTCAGCAGGTGTTGCAGCATCTGTGGGGAGAGAAACGCAGTTAACGTTTCAGCTCGATGATCTTTTATAACTGACATAAAATTGAAGAACATTGAAGAAGCACATGTGTGAAAAATGTGAATATCTGGTTCAGAATACAAATAGATACTACTGTTAAACCCTGGGCTATGCAGCTGAATGGTTAAATATCGGGCATTACAGGCACACCCCTAAATGAAAAACGCTCAGAAAACTTAGGGGAATGACTACTACTTTTGTACCCAAGAGAATACATGGGAAGAAGCCAAAACTTGAATCAGTGTTATAACACCTTAAGAGTTTTTTTGCCACTACAGTAAATAAAGCAATAAAGTGTGAATGTTGGTTCAAGTACCTTTTCATTTTGCAGTATTTGCTAATAGGATTGATTAGATACAGTGAACAATACACTTTCCACATGAAGGACATTTTGTTCAAGGACATCTGTGCCATTAATTAAAAAAATATAGAATTGCTTAGCTTTGTCCCTCCTATGATTATGGGTGTGGCCTCTGGTCCGTGACACATTTTTAGGCTTTACCTAAATATTTTTTGTGCAATGTTATGATACACTAACATGGATGAACCTTGACTCCCTACAAAGCAAAATGTCCTTTACAAACAATATCTCCGAACTGCCTCCAATATCAATATATCTTTGAAGGTGGGCTGTTGACAATGTTCTACATGTGGCTTTCCCAATAAGCTACACAAGGATAAAGTTACCTGTTTAGACTCTCAATCAAATATCCTTGAGATAATGGATCCTTATATCTGATTAGACTTTTTGAAAGATGTGTCAGATTTACTGCATTCTCTGTGAATGATTGCAAATTACTCCAAGATCCCATTATCAAATACAGCCAAATGTGCATTCATCACTTTTACATTTGTGATTATTTTATATCGAGGATACTATATTCATGTACCACCCTGGACAGATGGGTAAAGTGAGCTTGACCCAAGGCCACTGACATATAGGATTGCTCTTGGCAGGTGGCAGTAAGACTCTGTTCCAAATACTGGTGTGTTCTTCTGTGTTCACATCTATGCCATGTTCAAACAGCTTCGTTAACAAATCAGAAAGTACAGAGAAATATAAAGGGCACTTCTGTGGATCTAAAAGTGTTGCTCTCAGGGTAGGTCACATTGCAAACAATTCCTATACCCCTCCCTTTCAAAACTACTGTCAGCACCCTGTCGTCAAAAAATCCTGCACCTACTACTTCTTCTACAATCTTCCATTCCTCTCCACGATCCTTAAGGGCGTTGTTAATTCTCAAATCCATACCCATTTTGCCAAAACACAAACCAAGGTAACATGTGACATCCACTGTAATGGTGACTCTGATGCATTATCCTATCTTGTCATTTACAACTTCTTTGCAGCCTTTGACATGACTGATGACAAGTTACGTTATTGATTTTCTTATGCTCTATAGCACACCCCGAGCATTAGCTCTAACTTTTATCATGACTAATGTTTACCCAAAGTTGTTCATTTTGCAAATTTTCACCCGCACACCACCCCCCCCACCCCCCCATCAACTTCCTTTACCTCCCAAGTATCCCTGCCATATAGAGTCACACCACCTCATTTGTCTGTTGTGTCTTGTCTAAACACTCTATACCCTGGAATGTTTTATTAATTTCAATCCTCGGAATTAAGCCATTTTTCTGATATTCCCACCAAATCACTGTAACCAACATCCCTAGAGTTCCAGCATCTTTTTTCTAAACCTTTGAGTGTTCATTTAAAAACTTATTTTCAAGGGGCATCAAATACTACATGTGCTAAAAGCAACAATTGCGCATCATTGATTAAGATATTGCACAGACCAGTACTGTGCATTAGGCTTCTGATACACTTCGTGGATTCCTGGGCCGTCTGTGACTTTTGCAGCTTGCCCAGGTTTCACATGAGGTGATTGTGAGAGGTTGCAACAAATAGCAAACCCAGCTGACAACAGCAAAACCAGCCCTGTTGACCCTGCAAAATCCTCCTTACTAATATCTGGGAGCTTGTGCCAAAATTGGGAGAGCTGTCCCCACAGACTAGTCAAGCAAAAGCCTGACATATTCATACTCATGGAAACATACCTTACAGATCATATCCCAGACACCACCATCACTATCCCTCGGTATATACCCTGTCCCACCAGCAGGACAGACCCAGCAGAGGTGGTGGCACAGTGGTTTCCAGTCAGGAGGGAGTTGCCCCGGGTGTTCTCAACATCGACTCTGAGCCCCATAAAGTCTCATGGCATCAGGTCAAACATGGGCAAGGAAACCTCTTGCTGATTATCATCTACCGCCCTCCCCACCACAGCTGATAAATCAGTACTCCTCCATGTTGAACACCAATTGGAGGAAGCACTGAGTGTGGCTAGGGCACAGAATGTACATGGGGTAGGGACTTCAATGTAGCACCGCTACTGACCGAGCTGGCCAAGTCCTAAAGGACATAGTTGCTAGATTGGGTTCTTGGCAGGTGGTGAGGGAACCAACAAGAGATAAAAATCTACACGACCTTGTCCTCACCAATCTACCCCTGTCACAGATGCATCTGTCCATGGCAGTATTGGGAGGAGTGACCATGCACAGTCCTTGTGGAGCTGAAGTCCCATCTTCACACTGAGGATACCCTCCATCATGTTGTGTGGCACTACCACCATGCTAAATGGGATAGATTTCGAACAGATGTAGCAACTCAAAGCTGGGCATCCATGAGGCGCTGTGGGCCATCAGCAGCAGCAAATTTGAATACAACCACAATCTGGAACCTCATGGCCCGGCATAGCCCCACTCTACTATTACCATCAAACTGGGGGATCAACCCTGGTTCAATGAAGAGTGCAGGAGGGCATGCCAGGAGCAGCACCAGGCATACCTAAAAATGAGGTGTAAACGTGATGAAGCTACAACACAGGACTACTTTCAAGCCAAACAGTGAAAGCAGCAGGCACAATCAACAGATCATATTTAAACTCTGCAGCCCTGCCACATCCAGTCGTGAATGATGGTGGACAATTAAACAATTAACTGGAGGGGGAGGCTCCACAAATATCCCCATACTCAAAGATGGGGAAGCCCAGCACATCAGTGCAAAAGATAGGGCTGAAGCATTTGCAACAACCTTTAGCCAGAAGTGCCGAGTGTATGATCCATTGTGGCCTCCTCCTGAGGTTTCCAGAATCACAGATGCAGGTCTTCAGCCAATTTGATTCACTCCATGTGATATTAATAAACAACTGAAGGTACTGGATATGGAAAAGGCTATGGGCCCTGACAACATTCTGGCAATAGTGCTGAAGACTTGTGCTCCAGAACGAGCCATACCCTTAACCAACTTGTTCCAGTACAGCTAAGCACTGGCATCTACCCAGCAATGTGGAAAACTGCCAGGTAGTTCCTGTCCACAAAAAGCAGGACAAATCCAACCTGGCCAATTACTGCCCCATCAGTCTACTCTCGGCCATTAGCAAAGTGATGGAAGAGGCCGTCGATAGTGCTATCAAGAGGCAATAACCTGCTCACTAATGCTCAGTTTGGTTTTTGCCAGACCCACTCAGCTCTTGACCTCCTTACAGCCTTAATGCAAACATGGACAAAAGGGCTGAACACAAGAGGTGAGGTGAGAGTGACATCAAGGCAGTATTTGACTGAGTGTGGCATCAAGGACCCCTAGCAAAACTGGAGTCGATGGGAATCAGGGGGAAAACTCTCCACTGGCTGGAGTCATACTGAGCACAAAGTAAGATGGTTGTGGCTGTTGGAGGTCAATCGTTTCAGTTCCAGGGTATCACTGGAGTGTCCTAGCCCCAACCATCTTCAGCTGCTTCATCAATGACCTTCCCTCCATCATAAGGTCAGAAGTGGGGATGTTCACTGATGATTGCACAATGTTCAGCTCCATTCGCGACTCCTCAGATACTGACGTAGTCCATGCCCATATGCAGCAAGATCTGGACATTATTCCGGCTTGGGCTGATATGTGGCAAGTAACATTCACACCACACAAGTGGCCAGGCAATGGCCATCTCCAACAAGAGAGAATCCAACCATCTCTCCTTGACATTCAAGTGGCGTTACCATCAATGAATCCCCTACTGTCAACATCCTGAGGGTTACCATTGACCAGAGATTTAACTAGATCAGCCACATAAATATTGTGGCTATAAGAGCAGGTCAGAGGCTGGGATTCTGCTGAAAGTAACTCACCTCTTGACTCCCCAAAGCCTGTCCAATATCTAAAAGGCACAAGTCAGGAATATGATGGGATACTCTCCACTTGCCTTGATGAGTGCAGCTCCAACAACACTCACAAAGCTCGACACCATCCAGGACAAAGCAGCCCGCTTGATTGGCACCCCATCCACAAACATCAACTCCCTCCACCACCGATGCACAGTGCAAGCAGTGTTTATACTGTACAAGATGCACTGCAGCAACTCACCAAGGCTCCTTCGACAATACCTTTCAAACCCACAACCTCTACCACCTAGAAGGACAAGGGCAGCAGATTCATGAGAACACCACCACCTGCAAGGTCCCCTCCAAGCCACACACCATCCTGACTTGGAACTATATCGCCGTTCCTTCACTGTCGCTGTGTCAAAATCCTGGAACTCCCTCCCTAATAGCACTATGGGTGTATCAACACCACATGGACTGTAGCAGTTCAAGAAGGCAGCTCACCACCACCTTCGAGGGCAATTAGGGATGGGCAGTAAATGCGGGCCTAACCAGCGATGGCCATGTCCTGTGAAGGAATTAAATAAAAACCCCAAAAATTCAAATTTCATTATTGAGAAGTTGTTTCTCAACGTCAGACTCCACTTCAGCCCTACGCTCCTGGTCTTTGGCCATCTGGTGCAGAGGATGGCAGGAGCACCTCCTCATGGGTCCTGCTCCTGGGCCTGGCCATGGTAACCATTAATAGGCTGGGCACGACAGTATTATAAGGAGTTAATTCTAACTTGTGATATGCTAATGAGACACACTGTACATCATCACAGGAAGTGCTGCACTGTCTCATGCTCTTGCTCTCTCTTCTAGAGCCTTGTAGTTAAGATGTAGTCACTGTTAGAAATGTTCCAATAAATTTTGCATTTTCCTTACCTTGGCAGACTCTATAAATATTTTGTCTTAGCACAATGAGACCAAGAATATTATGTGGTGGCAGCAAGTGAGAGAACAAGTATGGAAAAATCTCTGGCATTACCGGAAAACATAGAGCAGGTTGCAGGACTCAACCAAGCAGAAGCGAGGCTGAACTGTCATTGAAGATTCACCAGTTATCACAATACATTGGGCCATGAAGCCGAAGCTGAGCAGCGAGCAGGTCAATACCCCGTTATATGCAATGGGCAGCTGTGGAGATGATATACTAGTCAGGCAAGGGATCAACGAATAAAAAGGTTCAAATTATGAAGTCACAAAAGCTCTCAATCCCTACTTCAATCTGCGAAAGAATACGGGAAGAATGAGCGGGCTAAATTTAACAAGCCTACCCAAGGACAAATCACCAATGATTTGCATAGATTTGCTGAGGACTGTGAATATGACAGCTTAAAAGATGAACTAATGAGGGACAGATTTGTTGTCAGAGTCTTGAATGGAGCATTGTCTGACTACTTGCAGTCAAAAAGATGATTTAACCTTAACAAGAGCAATTCAACTGAGCAGATAAGCGGAGGTCAGGAAGCAAAACTGATCAGTAATTTGGGGTGCCAGAGTGAACCATATCCCAAAATCGACTGACTCAGTGGAATATGTTAAGTTTAAAAGCAGATAGGTGGCCGTAGAAAAGCAGGGGAGGCAGGAAGAGAGTCCATCAACTGCCCTAGCTAATTGTAATCAGTTTGGCGGGAAAAAACACAGGTGCTAAAATTGTACTGCCAAAGAGGCTGAATGCCATTTTTGTAGGAAGAAGGGTCATTTTCGGGCTCTGTGTCACAGCAAGAAGCCTATAAAGAATAAGCAAAAAGAAAAGCCTTCGGAAGGTGGTAAGATCCATGAAATAGAAGATATTAATGATAGTGAGATGCTGTACCTTGGAGAGATCCTAGTAGAGTGAAACAAGACACACTTTAAGACATACAAAGGTGCAGCAGTTTCGGTTCTTTCTGATGCTGAACCGTACTTGGAGAAAAGTTCTCTTCAGCCATCATGCATAAAACTAGATGGGCCAGGAGGTATAGAACTCAAGGTCATAGGATAACATTTCAAATAGAGAGAGAAAAATCACTGAAACCTTATGTGTGATACTGAACCAGAGTTGTTTACTCTTAAGCAGGAAAGCCTGTACAGACTTGCAGAGTAGAGGAACTGGAAAGGCAGGTAGATCAGCCTAAAAACTTTAGAGCTGAATTCCCACTGCTGTTGACAGGACCAGAAAAGCTGAAGCCAGCACACCACGTCACTCAACATCCTGAAATGAAGCCAGTGTGTCTGTTTATACCCAGAAAAGTTCCTCATCCGCTCTTGCCAAAAGTGTAGGAGGAAATTGACTCGATGTTGAAATAAGCAGTTGAACCCAAAGTTCATCCTATGTCATCTGTGGTCAAGAGCTTAGCATAATTGGGAAAGGGTCTAATCTTCAAGAAGCTAGATGCAAATTGTGGTTTTTGGCAACTACCCCTTGATGAAGAGCATAAGTTGCTCACAACCTTCATTACACAATTGGGGAGCTTTTGTTTCAACAGGTTACCCTACATCACGTCAGCACCAGAAATCTTTCAGAGGTAATGTCAACCATCCTAGAAGGACTGGATGTAGTCATATGTCAAATGGATGATGAATCCACTCAGACAAAACATGATGCCTACAGGAAGCAGGACTTAAATGCAACAAAAACGGCGAATGCTCATAGCCGACTATCCAATTCCTTGGGCATATTGTGGATGCATCTGGTGTCAAAGTTGATCCACAGAAGACGAGCAATCGGGCAGTTTCCAGCTCCTTTGTAATGTGACTGAGCTCCAGAGATTCATGGGTATGGTAAACCAAGTTGGAAAGTTTTTGCCCAATCTAGCTGTCATCTGTGAGTCACTACGTCAGCTGTTATTACAAGACAATTAATGGTGCTGGGAGGAAGCGCAATAGAGGATTTTTGAGAAAATCAAAGACATGTGATAGCACCTAATATTTTAGCTCACTATGACCATGAGATACCCACTATCATTGCTACAGATGTACCTTCTACAGGGTTGGGCGCTGTACTCTTTTAGGTACAGATGGATGGAAAGCCTAGATCATACCTAGCACAAAGGAAGATGGTTGTGGTTGTTGGAGGTCAGTCATCTCAGCTCCAGGACATCACTGCAGGAGTTCCTCTCTTATGATGGGAGGAAGGCCATTGATGAAGCAGTTGAAGATGGTTGGGCCGAGGACACTAACTGAGGAATTCCTGCAGTGGTGTCCTGGAGCTGAGACGACTGACCTCCAACAACCACAACCATCTTCCTTTGTGCTAGGTATGGTCTAGGCTTTCCATCTGTATCTGAAAGAGTGCCAGCTCTCTAAGATATCCTCAAGCCAACAGTGAAGCTGAAAGACGAGTGCGTACAGTGAAGGCATTACTAGAGAAGAACGATGCCATCCAACTTGCACTTCTGAGCTATCGTTCAACTCTACTCTAAAATGCTCTAGCACCATGTGAACTCCTCATGGGGAGAAGATTGACAACTCAAATCCCTACTCTCTCACACACACTCATGCCGCATGTACCACCTGATGACTTGGACAAGGGGAGGGGTTAAGAGAATGGGTATCGATCCAGACTGATGTGGAAATATGACAAATATCACAAAGCATTCAACCTACTAGACCTCCAACCAGGAGAGTCAGTTTAGATCCGAGACCAAGCTCGCTATGAACAAATGGTTGAATATTTGCCACATACTCGGTCCTACCTCATTCAAACCAAAAGTGGTACAGATGTGCACAAGTTGTCACACAGAAGCAACCTCCTTCACAGCTAAAGCGATCATCTAGCCAATCTAACAGCCAAAGGTGCTACATTCATTCAGAGATTCAGATGACAACCAGATTGGTGAACCTGAGTCATCTACAAATTCCCCTTTTTCCCAGCAGAGTCTGACAAATCACATGCAACATTCAAAATCCCCAATCTCCTCCAAAGAAGCAGAGGTAGACTAATGAAACCTCCACAGTAGCTGTCTCCATAAAAATAACATGGAAGTCAGGGACTTGGGGGGAGATGTAGTGAGTTAATTCTGTGAGATACGCGAATGAGACAGTTTATATCATCGCAGGAAGTGATGCAATGCCTCATGATCTTGCTCTCTGTTGTACAACCTCATGGTTAAGATGTAGTCATGGTTAGAGATGTTCCAATAAATCCTTACCTCAGCAGACTCTAATTATTCTGTGTTAGCACAATGAGACTAAGAATATTATAATAACCTCTGGGGGATGGGTTGCCCTGGCTGCCTGCCTGCCTCTCAGTCTGTGGAGCCATGGACGATGCTATGTCCACCGCTACGCTTGAGACCTTGTGCAGCTGGTGGGCACCGTCAAGGGCTGAAGTTGTGGCAAACTGATAATATTCTTACTTAATTTTCTAAGTTCCTTTGTTTTGGCGTTTCCTTTTTTTTTAATTAGTTGAGTACCATTTCAAAAGAAGGCACTTTTGTTAGGGGTTTGGTGTTTGTTGTCGTCCAGTGTCCCCCCCCCACCCCCACCCTGTATTTCAACCAAAAACGTCCCAACATAGTCTGCTCCACCTCCTTCCGCCCCATTCTTTGATTGACAGGTCCTGCCCAGTGACGTCAACATAACTTTGCTCATCACCCCCATCGATCGTCATCGACGCGCATGCGTGGAGTGAATTCCGCTTCAAAATCTCATCCTCCCGGGGAGCTCTGGTCGCGTCGATCGGTTCCGGCTGTAACACAGTCATCACAGGCGTTGTGTCGCGGGCTGGAGGAGGTGAGCTGCTGCTTCTCGGCTGAGGCCTAAGGTAAGGAGCAGCTGGTGATGCTGTCGCGCAAATATAAAGCTTTGCTTTTTTTTAAAAAAAAAATGCTTTTTTGTGTAAGAATGAGGAAGAAGCGGGGTATAAGCTCCAATTCCTGGGAATAAACAGGAGGTTTAAACGGAGTAGGATGAAAATAAACACCGTATAGCAGAGGAGTTAATTAGGATGGATGTTATAACCCAAAATATTGTATTCAAAAGTACATCAGAGAAATTAATTTGCAGGCAATAAAATAAAAATAACGCTGTTAAATAAAACAAGGATTCTTATGTAGGAAATAAATATATAGTGAAAAATGAAACAGATGACGTATTTTTAAATTAATTGTTAAGGGAATACTAGTATTTTAAGAGCTTATATGTAAATTGGATTATTTAATTAATAGTGACATTGAAAGAACAACGTTATAATGTAGGAAAACATCCCAAGTCTCCACAGGAATGTAACCTAACAAAAATAATACGAGGTAAAGAAGGGGCATTGAGGGCTGACTAGAAGCTTGGTGGAAGGGATGGGCTTTAAAGGCCTTAAAAGAAGGGAGGGAAGTAACTGGAGTGCACAACGGAGGGAATTTCAGAGCTTACAGCCCAGATGGCTCTAAATGTGAGGCCGTGGGATTTTGGGGGTGGGGGATGTGGAGTGCCAACAGGCCATAGTTCAAGGAGTACAGGATTCTTAAAGGGGTGTAAAACTGGATGAGATTACAAAGACAAGCAGCAGTAAACAATGGAGCGATTTGAACACAAGGATCAGAAGTTTAAATTTGAAGTGGTGGTGGACCAAGAGCAAATGCAGGTTGGGGGCATAAGACTGATAAATGAATGGGACTTGGTGCAGGCCGAGTTTTGGATGAGCTTAAGTTTCTGAAAGGTAGAGGATTGAAATAGTAGCATAGATGGTAGTTTCTAAAGCAGATAGGCACCAACAGGGATGGAGATTGTGATATTTGAGGTGGAAATAACAACTTGCATTTATATAGCACCTTTAACATAGTACAACACTCCAAGTTGCTTTGAATAGACAATGTTAAAGAATATCTCAGGTTGGAAGTTTAGCTCATAGAATGAAAGGTTGTGAAAGGTTTTGTTTCAGATTGAGGTTTTGGCTGGATAAGGAAATGCTAACAGTCACAAGGAATCAGAGTGCGTGGTGTGAGCTGAAGACAATGTTTTCCATTTTCCCAATATTTAATTGGAGGAAATCATGGTTCACCGTGAACTAGATGTCAGATAAACAGACTGACAACACCAAGGCGGCATTGGTGGGGTCAAGAGTGGACCTAGTGAGGTAGAGCTTTCATGCTGAGAGCATACATATGTAACCTGAAATTATGCCTCTGAGCGATGTTACTGATTCTAGGAGGGGGGGGGATAAGGAATATATCCTAAGATAAAGGCAAAATACTGTGGATGGTGGAAATCTGAAACAAAAACAAAAAGTGCTCGAAAAAGTCAACAGGCCTGACAGCATCTGTGGAGAGAAAGACAGAGTTAATGTTTCGCGTCCATATGACACTTCAGATTCTGAAGAAGAGTCATATGGACTTGAAACGTTAACTCTGCCTTTCTCTCCACAGTTGCTTGAGGAATATATCCTTGTTACACCTTGGATGTAATGATGTGAAGAAAAGCCATTGTAGGAAATTCTTTGACAATGACTGGATAGATAACCATGCAAAGACAGTTGGCAATCTTCATGACTTGTATGACTTGTAAGGTGAGGGTGGACAGTCAGGGGAAAGGGTTTTAAGAAGATGGTTGGTAATGAAAAAATGAAGCCTGGTGTTATTTTCACAGGGTGGTTCTAACTGAGAAACAAAAACAAAACAATTATAAAACAATTACAGCACAACCTCGTTTTATTTTCTCTACATTGTCTTGCAGAGGGAAGCCTATGATTTTCTGCTTTTATATTTTTAAATCTATTTTTCCTCCCTCCTGAAGATTCACATGTATGCTTCTGCTCCTACTGGCCATTGCTCATGAATCTTGATATGATGATCCTTGCTGCCCTTCCTAATTAAAGAATGCACTGTCGAGACTGATCCTATCCACACTAGACCTCTAAATGGCAACACCTCTGACAGTGCAGCCTCTCAGCACTGCACTCCAGTGTCAGCCTAGATTACATGCTCAAGCTTTGGACTTGGACTTGAATCTACACCTTAGTGACTGAGAGGCAAAAGGACATAGGACAATTAAGTGCATTGAGCTGACATAATGTCTTTGCATTTTGTCAGAGCACTGGATACATGGCTTTGTGAGACATTTTATAGAATTTTGCTATAGTGAGTTTTTAATAATATAGTTGCTGTGTGCAAAGAAACCGCACAGGTGGCTTTGTGGTGAAAATATATTTTTGTAGAACTTTATTACAGTGAGCACTTATGTATAAAGGAATTGCAGCATATAATATAATCGCTTGTTGTGGCGAGAAGTAACTGCCTTGAATTACATCAGGGTAGAATTTAATTGTAAGGCTTAGATGATTTACATCTGATGATGTATACCCAGGAATGAATTGCAGCCTGATGTATAATTGAGGAGTTTTAAAAAAATATATACTAGTATTCTTCCTTATTCTTGCTCACGGTGTGTTGCTGATTCATGCTCTGTGGCATGTAGATAATCAATTTTTTAATACTGATTGAATAAGTGAAATACTGTTATTAAAAAGCATTATCAGAGTGTTAGTGATATTTTTGTGATCGAATTATTTGATTATGCCATATTTTAGTGGTAATCATTAATCCATGACCTTAAGTTTCCCAACCTTCTCTTCAGATGGCTTGTGCACCTTTCGGGAGAGGGAAAGGGGGAAAGAGTGAGAAAGACAGGAAGGAAGAAAATTCAAAGGTAGACAAAAACTAAAAGATTGCTTTAGCGAGACTGAAATAATTATGGTCGCTGACTTATAATAAAGGGGCATATTATTGTTAACAATATTGTTAATTTTCATTCAAATAACAGTCTGATAAATCATGGAATTGTCATTCTTTAAGATTCTCCTTATGACCTATCTCTTTGAGCAGGAGCTTGAGTGACTTAGTTGGTAGCACTCCTACTTCTGAGCCGGAAGACCCTGGTTTCAAGTCCCATTACAAGACTTGTTGGTTACAGATTGATCATTCATACAGCTCAAAGCAAAATGTTAATCAGCCTCCAAAATCCTTGCAACGCTCTAAACCATTCTCCATGGAGAGAAAAGAGTGTGAAGATATGCAAAACAAACCTCTTGAATCAAGCTTTTGGCCACCTGCCTTAATATCTCTCCATGTGGCTCAGTGTCACATTTTGTCTGTTAATGCTCCTGTGAAGTATCTTAGAACATTTTACCGCATTAAAAATGTTATGCACATGACATAAGAGATAGAAGCCGGAGTAGACCATACAGCCCGTCAAGCCTGCTCCGTCATTCCATACAATTATGACCAATCTTAAGCTTCAACTCCCATTTTCCTGCCCACTCCCCTTGATTTCCTGAGAAATCAAACTGCCTATCCCAGACTTAAATATAATTAACAATGGAGCACTACAACTGTATGTGAAGAAATGCTTCCTCATCTCAGTCCTAAATGATCAACCCTTATCCTGGCACTGTGCCCCAGTGTTCTAGATTCCTCAGCCAGGGGAAGCAGCGTCTCTGTCCACCTTGTTAAACGCCTTCAGAATATTGTATGTTTCAATGCAATCAACTCTTATTCTTCTAAACCCCAGAGAAGATAGGCCCAATTTACTCAACCTCTCACCATAGGACAACCATCTCACCCCAGGGACCAGTCTAATAAACCTTGTTGTTGGATATGTGTTCTAAGTGGGCTTGCTTGTCCATAGCTATCACCAAAGGTATCATTAGGATATTTGTTCAATTTTTTGGGAGGACATGAAGTGTGGAAGAAAACATAATTTTCCAGATCTAGCCTTCCCTGGAGTTATTTAGAAGCTTTAATTGTGGTTCTCTTGTCTGACTGCCCATTTAACCCTGCTACTTACATTTCCAGTGATGTGAAGACCAAAGAAGAATGGGCGGGAAAGGCGAAATGAATTCCATCACCATATCTGTGGAGGGAATGACCTGCAACTCCTGTGTGCAGACCATTGAACAACAGATTGGAAAATTACATGGAGTCTGCAAAATAAAGGTGGCCATTGTACTGTTTGTTGAGAGCAAACTATTTTCTTCCCCCAGTATTTTGGAGGATGATGGAAGAATTCATACTGTAGCATAACATGTAGCTAAATAAATTGCACCAGGGCTTGAGCATTATAGGGTATATCAGTAAACCAGGTCTGCCACAGAGATTCTCTCAGCTCACGACCTGAGTTACACTTATTAATTTAATACAATGCATAGTCCACAGAAACCTCCATTTTTGTATGATTCCATTTGTTGGAAAACATTCAGAGAAGTCAACATTCACTGCAAGTTACTGGGAAGTGTTGGGTAAGCTGTATTGACAAGAAGCAATGGTTGGCTTGGACTTAAGCTGTTGAGATGGCTTTGTAATATAGCAAATGGACTGAACAAATTTTTTTTACAATTCCATATGCTCTTGGAATCCCATGTAGTGATTCAGCACATGATGTTGCTTGGGAATCTGTATTTGAAATAAAATCAGTGGGCAATCAAGAACAACTAGCATGGTTTTGTTAAAAGCAATTGTGTTTGACAAATTAAGAATTTGTATTAGAAGGAATGATCATGTAACTGGAGGGAATGCTGTCTTTGTATGAGTTTTCAGAAATAATTGAATATTTTATCCCACAAAACGCTTGTAGTAAAATTCAGGCATCTGATGTAAATGGAAATGTAGTCGCATGGATGGAAGGCTGGCTAACAATTGGGAAACGTGGGGAAGAGTTGGAAGTGGTGCATCACAGGAGTCAATATTGGGTCCACTTTTGTTCACTGTGTATTTTTAGGTGATAAGATCTTGGGCATCAGGAACACGGTATTAGAATTTGTTGATGACTGAGTAGCAGATTTGGCGCGCAGCTTGAGGGCTAAAAGGCTGATTATAATGGCATATGCAGGTTTGCAGAATGAACAGAAAGGTTGGCGATGTACTTTACTGTGGATAAATGTTAGGTAATACATATTTCAGTGTAAGCCCAGCTGCTGCATGGGAACAGTTATGCATGCTCACTCAGTACCCAGTTCATTGACCGGCACATATGTGGTTTCTCACACCACTGACGTCATTGTTGTGCGCCTGTTGTCTGCCTCTGCCTACTTGCTGCCACTTGCTTGCCTCCCCTCTCCCGAATCCTCACCACTCACCACCCCTCTCCTGAACCCTCACTGCCTCAGCAAACACAGCCAATACCTTTTCACAAAGGAGCATACAATGGAAAGTTACAGGATCACGGAGCTGAGCAGAGACACCTTGGAGTTCACATACATAATTCCCTGAAAGTATGGGCAATACTTTGGATTTTATAAGAATGATCATCTAAGTTTCCCACTTAGATCTGTTTGCTATTTTATCTAGAAGACCTCCGAGGATGTAGTACTCCCTCAGTATTGCAGCGTTAACTTTAATTATGTGCTCAAATCTTTTGAAATGAGCCATGAACCCATGATTTTCTGAAGGCAAGATTGCTAGTACAGAGACAAGGCTGACGGCAAAAATGGGGGCAGACAACTAAGAAGGACAGGATAAGTTTCTACAAAACACTGGTTAATATACATATATGGTGTGTGATTTTTAGGTACTTTCTTGAAAGGGTCTTGAAGAGTCTGCAGTGTACATTCACCAAGATGATACCTTGTTTGAGAAACTATAATTATGAGGAGATTCTTGAAATACAAGGATTATTTATACTGGTGTAGAGAAGATCCACAGAAGACGTATTAAAGGTGTTTAAGTTTTGCTTAATTGAATATGGAAAGTCTATCCTGGGTAGTCAGTCATGGGAAAATCATCAATTTATCATTATTAGAGAGTGAGGAAAGAGATTGGAAAAAATTCTTCACATGGAGGAGCATGGAATGTTTTGTCGCAGAGACCATTCTATCTATTGAAGCAAAATTAGATAAATATTTGAAATAGAGGAAGGTACAAAGCTACAGGGAGAGGCAATGGGATAAGTTTTGGTTTCGATTTGATTGCTCCCACATTGAGTTAGTACAGCTAGGATGGGCTGAATGACTGCAGTCTATGCTATAAACCTGTATGCTTCTAGGGTTTTTTTGAAGTTCATTGTTTGCCTTTCTGTGCCTATGAACTGCTTTCAGTTGTACCACCATTCTATAGAAGAGTACAGTGACCTTGGCGTTAATGCATAAGCTGTCATTTCTTTTATGCCTTTCTCTCTCTGACTTTTGAAAGCCATGCAGCTCAGTGTTTCAATTTGTATGATGCGCTGTGCCTTGTGATTTAGGGCAGTTGTTACAGTAATAAGTCACCATGTGTATTTATCTTTAATTGGGCACAATTAGGAAAGGCATTCCAAAGTCCTCTCAGATTTCTGAGAACAAAGGAAATATCCTTGCTGACTTGTGTACTAAGTGCAAAAGGTTACGATTTAAAAGAAATCTGTTGTTTTTAGTTGGAGTGGCATTGTGTGTCCAGGCTGTTTGTGATCAGGCAGGTCAGTACAGGAGAAATTGGAAGCATTAGGCATTCAAACAATGTCATAGACAGCTATGTCAAAAGCCTGAGGAAATATAACTGAGAGCTGTGTGACATTAGAATTAATGGCAGGCTTTCTTTAAATACTGAATCTAAAAGATTGCTTATAAGATCTCAACACTTGACATTTGAAAAATTGATTTGACTTGTATTTTGGCAATAAAGTTCTTAAGTAATCAACTGCAAATTACCTCTTCAACAATCCCATCATTGTGCTTAAGAGCCTGCACTGATTGGTGCTTATTGCATTAAAAATTTACCAAAAGCCCAGTGAAGCCAGTTGAATTCTGCTGAAGGGCCATGAGGGCTCGAAACGTTGACTGATTTCTTCTCCACCGATGCTGCCAGACTTGCTGAGTTTTTCCAGGTAATTCTGTTTTTATTTTGTTTTGAATTGTGAACATAGTAGTTCAAAGAAGGTAACTCAAATTTCACTTTTGTGCTCTCTCATGTCATTTGAACTACTTATTTAAGTCACTGACAAAGGAATCTGTATATGCTGGAAATCTAAAATTAAAAACACAAGCCTTGAAATGCTCTCATCTGTATCTAAGAGAAAATACATTAATATTCCAGGTATAACCCTTCATCAGGACTAGCCAAAAAAAAAAGTTGTTCAGTGGTCTTTGGTTAAAAAATTCACATGAAACCATTATAATGTACTTTAAACAGGCAAGCTCTGTACTGATATTAAGATCAGCAGCTTCAAAGAGCTAAGTGCTGCTGAAGCTGCAGCAGGAATAATGGTAATGAGTGAATCCTTAATCTAGCACTCAGTTCTCTAACTGGGTGGGTAGGTGGACATAGTTGTTATCATAAGAACGTAAGAAATCGGTGCAGGAGTAGACCTTTCAGTCCCTCAATCCTGCCGCGCCATTCAATAAAATCATGGCTGATCTGCCCCAGTCTCAACTCCTCTTTGTGTCAGCTCCTCATAGCCCTCAAGCCCCCGATATTTCAAAAATCTATCTACCTCCTCTTTAAATACTTTCAGTGATCTAGCCTCCACAACTCTCTAGGGTAGAGAATTCCAGACATTCACTAACCTCTGAGAGAAGAAATTCCTTTGCATCTCAGTTTTAAATGAGTGTCCCCTTAATCTGTAACTATGTCCCGTAGTTTGAGGTTCTCCCACTAGTGGAAACATCTTCACAACATCTACCCTGTCAAGCTCCCTCGGAATCTTGTACATTTCAATAAGATCATCCCTCATTCTTCTAAACTCTAATGAATAAAGGCCTAACCTTTTTAGCCGTTCTTGATAAGTCAACCCCTTCACCCCAGGAATCAGTCTAGTGAATTTCTATTGAGCTGTTTCCAATGCAGGTATATCCTCTCTTAAATACGGGGACCAAAACTGTACACAGTACTCCAGGTGCGGTTTCACCAACACTCTGTACAGTTGTAACAAGGCTTCCCCATTTTTAAACTACAGCCCCCTAGCAATACAGGCCAAAATTCCACTTACCTTCTTAATTACTTGCTGCACCTGCCTGCTAACTTTTTGTGTTTCATGCACAAGAACACCCAGATCCCTCTGTGCTGCACTTTTTTGGAGTCTTTCTCCATTTAAATAATAGTTTGCCTTTTGATCCTTCCTACCAGAGTGCATGACCTTGCACTTTCTTACATTAAACTCCATCTGCCACATTTTTGCCCACTCACTCAACCTATCTACATCCCCTTGCAGATTCCTTATGCCCTCATCACAACATACCCTCCCACCTATTTTTGTACCGTCAGCAAATTTGGATACGTTACACTCTGCCCCCTCCTACAAGTTATTAATATAGACACTAAATAATTGAGGCCCTAGGACTGATCCTTTTGGCACTCCACTAGTTACATCTTTCCAACCTGAAAAAGACTCATTAACCCCAGCTGTCTGTCTTCTGTGTGTTAACCAATCCTCAATCCATGCTAATACATTACCCCCAGTACTGTGAGTTCCTATCTTGTGTAATAACCTTTCATGTGGCACCGTGTCGAATGCCTTCTGGAAATCCAAAAACATCTACTGGTTCCCCTTTATCAACTCTGCTTGTTATATCCTCAAAGAACTCTAGCAAATTTGTCAAACATGATATCCCTTTCACAAAACCACATTGACTCTGTTTGATTGCGTGAAGCTCTTATAAATGTCCTGCTATTTCTTCCTTAATAATGGACTCTAGCGTTTTCCCAATGACAGATATTAGGCTGACTAGCCTATAGTTTCCTGCTTTTTGTCTCCCTCCCTTCTTGAACAGGGGTGTCACATTAGCACTTTTCCAATCCGTTGGGACCCTCCCGGAATCCAATGAGTTCTGGAATATTTCGACCAATGCCTCCGCTATCTCTGCAGCCACTTCCTTTAAAACCCTTGGTTGCAGGCCATTAGGCCCTAGCGACTTGTCTGCCTTTAATCCCATCAGTTTGTCAAATACTTTGTCCCTTGTGATAGAGATTGTTACAAGATCTTTCCTCCCATTAGGCCCTTGCTTATCTGATATCTTTGGGATGTTTATAGTGCCCTCCACCGTGAAGACTGATGCAAAAATATTGGTTTAAAGTATCTGCCATTTCCCTGTTCTCCGTTATCAATTCTCCAGTTGCATCCTCCAAAGGTCCCACGCTCACTTTAGTTACTTTCTTTTTATATACCCGTAGAAACTCTTGCTGTTTGTTTTTATATTTCTTGCCAAATTTACTTTCATAATCAATTTTCTTCCTCTTTATTAGCTTTTTAGTCATCTGCTGCTGGTTCCTAAAAAATTCCCAATCCTCTGGCCTACCTCTAGTTTTTGCCACTTTGTATGCCTTAGTTTTTGATTGGATACTCTCCTTGACCACCTTTGTTAACCATGGGTGGCTTGTCCTTCTCATCGAGTCCTTCTTTTTGACTGGGATAAACTTTTGCTGAATGTTATGAAATATCTGCTTAAATGTCTGCCACTGCTCATCCACTGACCTTCCCCTTAGTCTATTATTCCAGCCCGCATTAAGCAACTCTTTCTTCATACCTCTGTAATTGCCATTATTTAAGTTGAGTTTGGTGCTCTCGAATCTATGGCAGACCTGGCTACAGGCAAATGGCTGGGAAGGGAAGGTGGTGAATCGGCAGATTAGCTGTAGAGTGCCTACTCATTCCCAGCAGGAGAATTTTGCTCTGAAGCAAATGTATGCTTTATTACCTTTATCTTAATATATTTGAATAACCCCCATAATGGAAGTGGAGATAAAATGTCCTTCTATAGTTTTGAAAAGAAAAATGTGGTTGTTCATTTGCGGTAGGTCAATGTACTGGATCTTTTGAGAGAGAGCCAAGATGTTGCAAAGTTTGCATTTTTACATTTTGCCTGCAGACCGACTTCAACAATCACATAACACCTTTCAGTTCTGTGGGGAGATTTAATATTAATGCAGAATCTTATTTTTGACAGGGAACATAGGACACACTGATCAGTCGCAGATGATGAGATGTTTAACAATAGATCCGATCCCTCTAATAGATCAGTGTTGATGGAAGTTGTTATTTTTGAAGTTCTGTATATCTTGCCATACTTTAAGAATGTAGTTATTAGTTCAAGTGGTGGTCATTCCATAAATATGTAAACAGTACAAGTAGCTGCTGGTTTAGTAAATAAACACTGTAAGAGGTGGATAACCAAATTAAGTGGATTATTAATGGTATAGAGTAACAGAAGTCTGTTTCCTATTCAAAAAGCAGAGGCCTGTCTCTTATAATTGTGTTTCCTAATGTTGCAATGGTTTACTTATATTGATGTAGCATAAAGATGGTGTTTTTCAAATCATTATCTAGACTGAATTGCTGTAGGCCCAGATTCCAGTCTCTGCCAAGGGTGCTGTGTAGTAAAAAGTTAGAGGTGTGTAAGTTTCTTGATGGCCTTTTTTTTCCACCTTCTCCAGAGAAGTTCCTTCATGTGGCATTTTTAGTTCCCCCTTTGTCCACTTACACAATAACCTTCCTGAGATTGGGAACATGCTGGTTGCAGGACAGTGCCCATGTCTAACCTGTTCTTGTTGCAACATATGGGTGCACATTTGACCAATATCACAAAATAGCATTCAAGGTCGTGAATGCATAAATTCTTGGCTAAGTCCTGCATTGTTTATTTAGAAATCCTGTTCATTTTTGTGCTGCTTCCTCTTGTTTACCCTATTGGTATATCTCTAGCTCAGCTGTGCATCCACTGAAAGTTTAGTGACTTTAACCGCCTGGATGAGGTAACACAGTCATGAAAATAGACAGAGTAGATCGAGGTAAGCTATTTCCGTTGTTGGAGTTGAGGACTAGGGGGGCATAGTCAAAAAATAAGAGCCAGACCTTTCAGGAGTTAAATTAGGAAACACTTCTACATGCAGAGGATGGGTAGAAGTTTGGAACTTTCTTCTGTAAATAGTAATTGATACTTAAAAGAATTGTTAACTTTAAAACTGAGATTGATGAACTTTTGTGAGCCAAAAGCATAAAGGAATATGGAAAAATTTGGATATATGGAGTTAGGCTGCAGATCAGCCATGATCTCATTGAATGGCAGGGCAAGCTTGAGGGGCTAACTGGCCTACACCTGTTCCTGTGTACTGCTATTTCTATAAACCAAGAGAGTTCCTGGTTTATTCTCCAGCTTTGGTGCACTTGGTTTTGTGAGTGGGAAATTCGGGCAGAATTTGTGCTTTTTGTGCTCCCTGCTGGAAAATGAGTTTGTAGATGTTAGTTGAGAATAGGATTGGGCTTGCGTGATACACTTCCTGAATAAATGAGTTGTCACTGGTTAGGTTTGCATGTGAAGAATGGCCACGTGATTACAGTACAGGAGAATTTTTTTCATTGCAAAAATGTCCTTCTCTGCTGAATAATGAGGTGGAAGAATAACCTGATACTTGCTGAACTGTATCCCATGAGAGAAAGGGGGGGAGAAAAGGAAATGAAATAAGGTCTTGCCTTATCCAAGCTTTTTATCTCCACATTTAGGTTCTATTGCAAATGCTTTAACTTAAAGCTGATCACTTTTCTGACTATTAAGATTTATTTTCCATGAAAAGTAAAATAAGGTTTACTTCTCTCTCCACTGACTATGCCATACACCTTGCACTCGCGTGATCTCTGACTGCTAAGAAACTGATTTTGATTCTCTCTCTCGGCTTGACCCAAGAGAGGTTGACTCTGCAGCTTTTGGCTGCTAGAACAGCAGGTTTTATGACTGTATGGGTGAAGGAACCTATTTCCCTCCTCCTATCTTAGTTTATCTTTGCTTTTTTTCCTCTCAATTATTTTCCTTAGCTCTGACAAGCATTGTGCCTGACTTTGTGATCCAGTTTGTGATTGGGCAATTTTGCCATCTGAGATACACCTGAATCTAGATCATCTTTTGAAGTGTTCCATCAAGAATCAGAAGTACTTTCTTTGTACCTTTCCAATATATAAACATTCCACTTTATACCTATAACCCGAAAAGGTTGCTGTTTCATTTAAAATAGAGATAACTCCAAATTATTTTGATTCATTTTATCAAAGGAAAACCAGAAATCAAATGCTACATCTTTATTTGCAGCATTCCCTGATTGAAACATCATTAATTATCTCAGCCAGAGTTCATGTATTAAGGATCAGTTCATTTATATAAAGGTTATCCTGACTTCCATGCTTTTTTCAATATTTATGTGCATTTGTGATGTGGCACTGAGGCTTACAATTCAGAAAAGGCCCCAAGTTACTGGGCTGTTCTATTAGCTGACTTCAGTTAAGTTGGTGTGGAAGTACTAAACTGTCTCCAGTATCTTCAGACTAGGGAGAGAAAGAAAAATAACTTCTAATTGTCCTCCAAATACCTCTGCTATAAATGTCCACGTGAATGCTAGGTGAGGGAAAGATTCAGCATGGCAGTTACGGGTACAATTCTCCTTGCCTCCCTCCCGCACCACTTCAGAAATGACTCCCCCCACCCCCCCAACTCCTCCTCCACCTTTCCAAATTAGCTGCTCATATAATAATCACTTTTCTTTATTCCTTTTCCTTCACTGTCCATCTCCATCAGATATTCCCAGCTCAGATTCAGTATGATGTGAGCTAGATTTTATTCAAAAATTTCAATTCTGCCACTGACGAGCACCCCAACAGCAAAACTATACCTCTTGTACCCTCCATAAATTTGTATCCTCATCTCAATTACTTAAAAGTCCATTTGAGTTTGTTGTGGATCTGTATTCGGAAGGATGTTTCTGGAGCACTGCAATAACTTTCTCCTGGCAATGATTGTATCTTTATATTGAGCTCTCTGAACGGTGCTGGTATTAAATTAATGTTTCAAATCTTGCACATGTTGCATTATGCTACCCTTGTACAATTTGGCCTTGGGATAGTATTGGTCTTTTAACCACATGCTGATCAATCTTAAATCATTACCAAATTTAATTTTTTTCCTCATGAGTCAGTGATTTATATTGAGAGCACCAAATGTAGAATTCAGCTTTGGGTCCGCTAATTAGATTTGTAGTCTCTGTAACTAGACAAATCAAATAAACGCCTGCCTTGTTAAGCTTGAGGAAAAGCTAGGGGATAATGTTGTGACTATTTTGCCCTGGTTAATTATTTTATTCCCATAAATTATAATTAAAGTATGGCTTGTAATCAATTTGTGATTCAATTATCCATAGTTATTACCATGGAGATGTTGAAGCCAGAGCCGTATTACCTGGTAATGTCTATTTAGAATTACTACTTTATAAATTAGGGCTGTACAGCACAAAATAGGCATGGGAAGGGATGGTGTCGTTCCTCTATTGCAGTTTATGAATACTGACTCTAAAGTAAAAACCCTCTGAATAAAGTTTTCTTGTTAGGCTGAAATTTGAAATGTGTGAAACTGTGTTTCCATTATTATCATTTCCTAATGGTTCTGATATTTTTCAAGCCAGTTCCGGTGCTCCATGCCAAATATGAGTTTGTAAATGGACTGCAGTGGTTAAAGAAGGCAGCTTTTCACTATCATCTTAAGGGCAAATAGGGATGGGCAATAAATGCTGGCCTAGCTAGAGATGTTCATATCCCATGAATGAATAATAAAAAAAAACTCTTCTATGCTACATGAAGTTGCATGGAGCATGCAGGATGCTTTTTCCTCTTTTGGTGGTTCCTCTTTCTTTTCCCCTACCCCTACACTTCTGAAGATAATGACTTATGATGGTGTGCATTTCCCCAGGCACAGTCACCCCTTCATTACCTCATCCAAGCGGATACTCTCCATGTGAGAACTTTAATCAAACCATTTGACCACAGGGGGCATCATAACTGGGTTCAGTCATGCCTTTGTCCCATGCTCATGTATGCGCTTCCATCCTATATCGCAGGGGTGGTGATCAGGGTTCGTTATTTGCCTTTGCCTTTTAGCTTTTTACCTCAGCCCAGAGTCTAAATGTTCCTTGACTGAGAACAGCGAACTCAGGACAAAACAAGAATTGAACTTCCTTCTTGGCCTGTATGGCACTATCACACTTATCTGTGCATTTACCTAATTTTTTTAATATAATTTTTACTTTGAGTTTTGAGTACTTCATTTGTAGTTGTGTGCCAGATTAGAGTGTGTGGATTTTATGATCAGCCTGCCTTATGGCCACAAGTAGTTAAAGGCACCAACATGAAAAGTGCCAACTCAGATTTTTGTGCCTAAGTTTAAAAAAAAATGCATTCAGTTGCATACTTTCATTTTGTTGCCTAACTGCTTATGTTTTCATTTTTTTTAATTGAAGGTTTGCATTTTATTTTGAAATCCTTGGGTTTGGACCGTTTCCTGATGAATTACAACAGACTTGCATGCGGTATAAAGTGGTAAAATCTTAGTTCCCACTTTTGATCATTGACAGTGATTTGCCCCGTTTTTCATTTTACAGCTGAACACCAAGACTGAAGCAAAACTATTCGACTCCAGTCTGAAACTTTGTATCTCGAGCACTGATTCCATCTCTTTTTCCCAGCTTTGTTCCGATTGAACCTAACAACTTTCTCCTTGGTGTCCTGCTGAATCCTGAACTGACTTTGAAATCCCGTATCTAGCCCTTTTGGGACATTGCCAATTACATCCCAACTTCTCCTCCATTGCTGCCAAAAGTTGCATCCATCTTGAGGCTAATTTTCTCAAAATACTGTTCCTGCTGGCCTTCTTAGCTCCATTCTCCAACAACTCCAAATTGTCCAGAATTCTGTCTTAATCTTACCAGTAACAAAGTGAATTGCAACAATTGCACTCATCTGTTGCAGAGCCTTCAGCAATCACATCCTCGTGTTTAGGAACTGTAATTCAACTTGTTTTCCTCTGTTCAAAAATCTCCTCAAAGTTTACTCCTTTAATTATACATTTTGTTACCTCTCATAACTTGTCCCCAATTTGGTGTCCTGCAGTGCTCCTAAATTGCGCTTTGGGATGTTTGTAATGTGAACAATGTTAAATAAATGTTTTCTGCCAGAAAGTGCTTGTTAGTATGGACATCTGCTGACAACACCATTGAGTGAGAATATTTGGGATAGCAATGGATAAAGTTGATTTCCCAGTTTTTAGTTGTAATTTAATAGTTATGGCTGTGGCAGAAAAGTTTGCAAATTGGTTGTTTTTTAAACCTGCAATTTACAGAAATTTTGATCCACAGGCATTGTTTATTAGAATTGTTGTTGCACTTGTTATCACCAATTATCTGCAGTACTTTGTTTTGTTATGGTACAAGGTTACCCTATTGTATTTTTCAAACAAACTCATTTTAGAGTCCAGAGTTCCTGTTTTACAATTCTTACTCTAACATTATGAATTTCCAAAAATCCCAATTGTATCGAGTCTCCTCAATGTTACATTAGGATACTTTTTGTGTACTGTAAATATATTTGTCAGCTGTATGAGGATGTTTCACAGAGGGATTTATGTAGATGTTCTCCAGTGAGAGAATTGGGGTTTGGTTTTGCAAGTATCTTTCAATAGATCTCAGTTTGGAATACGTTTTGTGCGTTCTGAGGCAGTGAGGGACCTCAATGTGGAACTGATCTATACAAGGCCAGGGATTTCAGATATGATTCCTTAATTCCTTCCATTTTCAGATGAGATGCAAAACCGAGGCACCATCTACCCCTCAGGTGGGCGTAAAAAAGATCCCATGGTACTATTTTGATGAAGAGCTGTATCTCCGGTATTCAGGCCAATATTTATCCCTTGATTAACATCACAAAAACAGATTGTTTAGTCATTATCACATTACTGTTTGTGGGAGCTTGCTGTGCGTAAGTTGGCTGCTGTGTTTCCTACATTACAACTGTGACTACACTTCAAAAATACTTCATTGGCTCTAAAGTACTTTATGATGTCTCATGGTTGTGAAAAATGCTATATGAATAAAAGATGCTATATAAATGAAAGTTTTTCTTAATAGCTGATATCTGGTAGCATTACAGATGCTAGAAATTGACCTTTGTACAATTGAATGAAGGAGGAAAAAAATCTGCTTCCATTTGTTATTCAATGACTTCTGCTGGAAAATATGATGGTTTGGGTGTATGGTGAGGACAGGGCAAGGCTTAGCTGTGATGCTGTCCCTAGTCAAATAGCTCACTAGCCATCTCTGTCAAAGTGGATGCACGACCCAGTTATGAGAGAGCAGCCTCCTAGCCAGTGAATTAAGGAGGAAAAGATAAACTGTTCATGTTTTTTATGGAGTTTTGCATCCCGTAGAGCCCTCCAGCCTGTTTTGACAGGCAGTTATGTTCGGGTGATGCAACTCGAAGGCTGCCTATTCCCTTAGTGCAATTGATATGACTTACCTGCTCGCAAACATACAGCATATTCTTGTTAATTCAAATTATTTGTTAATTCAAGTTGAAATCTTGTTTTAAAAATATCTTGTGTGCTGCTGTGCTTAAATTGCTCGCAAAAAAAGCACAGTGCATATTCTCAATCATGCAGTAGAATCTGAGAATTGATGGGGGCTATTCTGAACGTGCTTTGTTGTTCTTTGAAGGGCGGTCTCACCTATCATTGCCAGGCATTCAGAGTAATCAGTATTGGAGAATTTGTGCGATGATAGCAAGGAGCATTTTCATTGGTGATGTAATGAAAAGGTTAGGTCTATTTCCTGGTTTGACCTTGAGGATACAGTACTTTCTTCCAGATCGACAAGCAGCAGTTCAACATTTGCCATGCAGTTGAAGCCTGTTTGCTTTTAAATCTCTTGCATAGCTGGTGGTAAGTGGGTTAACTGAAATTATCTTGGAAGTTAGACTGTTAGTTGGATGATTGAAGTATATGCTGCTTTATGTGGAGAATCATAGTCCAGCAGCCAATTTTTTGTGGTAATTGGCAGCAAGAAATGTTGGAACAACATTGCAAACCTCTCTAACAAGATGAAAGAACTGAAGAACTGATATCCTAGAACTTGTTGAGTTTTATGTACCTCTTGACCTATACATTATTCAAAAGAGAAATGATGGCTGAGATAACGTTGCCTAACTCTTGCTCATTTGTTTGATATCTGCTTCAGAGAAGGGACCATAAAGGAAATCCAATATGTCAGTTCAACAGATCTCCAGTAATGATGTTAGGTTCTCTTTACAAATCTATGGATTTTTCTGTCTGTATATGTTGAGGACTAACAGGGGAGACATATGCTTAAAATTGACTTTTGCACTGTAGGGAGCATTAAAACCAGTTTCAGCCCTGTTCTTGCCCGAGTACTAGTGCAAGGACTTTCAGTCAGCTCTGCTTGTTAACAATCAGATATAAAAACAATACTGATTTGTTTTTTTTTTGTTGTTTTTATCCCCCCCTTCCCTGTTTTCAGGTTAGAATTTGTGGTATGTAAGATGAATAAACATTTTTACACCATCAGTTTTAATGAGAATGTGATAACCTGCTAATTTTATAAAGTAACTAGTTAACATACAAATTTGAAGTATATTTATTTTTGATGTATTTATTTTTACATTTAGCAGTAGCAGTGATTGACTAGAAGGAATTTGTATTGTCCAGACCCAGTGGGGATAGTGTACTATAATATCAAGCCCCACTGTTCCCCGAGCCGCAACAAAATGTGAAAAATTTTGATCAAACCACCAGATCGCCCTAAGCCTACCTAACTGTTTAATTTATGTTAACCGAATACGAGCACCAGGTTTGTAAACTTAATAAGTAAATAACTGTTTATTGAACCAACTGTCATTAACCAGTGGCAAAAGAAAGAAATATGAACTGCTAATTTCTAACTCTATAACTTAAACTCTACACCTTTCTTAAATCCCTATACACACACACATAGAAGACACAAGACACACAAAAACATGGATTTTAAGGATGGGATAAAACAATTCAATAGCATCAATTCTGGAGTACAAGAGTCGATGGGTTGATTTTGATTGATGTCTTCCAAATTCCTTTCGGTTCTTGTTGATGACATGAGGTGGTCTTCTAGCACTTTCAGTATTTAGTTCACTGGTTGAGCACTTGCCTTTCAATGTCTCTAACAGTGATTTTCCCCTTTTGCCTCTTGACAGGGGTTTTCCGAGAGAGAGCAGGTTATAGAGATATGAGAAGAAAAGGCCAGCTAGCTATGATTGTGGAAGTACTGGCATCTTCTGCACACTGGAGAGAGAGTTTTAGGTATTTTTTCTTTCAAGCTAGGAGCTATTCTGCTGCACTGTTTCTCACACAAAACCTGGTCAGCAGCCAACTAAAATGTTGTTGCCAGGCAGCTCCCTTGGTCCAGGACTCCTTTCCAGCACCATCCTGTCTTTCATGGCACACTCTGTTCCAGGACTACAGCGTTGTATATATATCTCATCCTGTTTCAGTGGACAAGTTTTTCAACCTGCAGCCATTGTAATTTTAACCCACAGTCCAACAGAAATAAAAAGATATGTTCCTTACAATATGGTTATCAAGTTCAACCAGAACTCTGCAATGCTTATCCCTTTTCGTATTAGGGAGGAAGAGGTGCTAGGTTATTTTCTAAATGGAACTTAAATAAAACAATGAAACTGATTTATTTAATGTTGACCTGAGGGTAGCACTTGACTTTAAACTTTTCAATGCATTAATGACTGAGATAAACAAAGAGTGAAGTTTGAAGTGTATTCACATTATCACATAATTGCCTTGAAATTCACTTGTGGTGGGGGGTATTACTTGTGATGTAAACAAATACTTCTGATTTTTTGTTTCCCTCAAACTTTTTTCCTCTTCCTCTAACTTTCTGCCCGCCTCCTCTGAAATAACTTGTTCATGCTGGAGTACAATTTCACAGGAAATAAGAGCAGGAGTAGGCTGCACCATCATTCAGTAAGATCATGGCTGATCTGACCTTGGTCTTAACTCCAGTTTCCTGCCTGTTTTCCATAACCCCTGATTCCTCTAGACTCCAAAAATCCGCCATGGCCTCAAATACACTTGACAACCGAGCATTCACAGGCTTCGGGTGGAGAATTCCAAAGATTCACAAACTTTAGAGTGAAGAAATTTCTCCTTCTCTCAGTCTCGGGCTAAGGGATCAATCGTTTAAAACTGTGTGCCCTAGTTCTAGATTCTCCAACTAGGGGAGCACAATCTCTCAGCATCTACCCTGTCAGGTCCTCTCAGAATCTTGTATGTTTCAATACAATACAACCTTTCATACTTCTAAACCCCAGAGGGTATGGGCCCATTTTGCTGAACCTCTCATCATAGAGCAACTCTCTCATTCTAGGAATCAAATCCAGTGAACCATTGCTGTACCATCTCTCAAGGCAAGTATATCCTTCCTTAGGTAAAGAGACCAAAACTGGGCACGGTATTCCAGGTGTTTTGCCCAAATTCTTGATATATAAGGCAAGATGTTACATGTTGGTTGGCTGCCTGACCTTGGAGGATATCACCATAGAGCATGAATCTTTTTCACCTCACTCCCCAACACACAATCTTGATACTGCCTGCTAAATAGTATGAGTGCATTGGCACACCTCATGACCTGAGGGGTGTTGATACAGCACCTAGAAACATAGAAAATAGAAACAGGCATAGGTCATTTGGTTCTTAGAGCCTGCTCCACCATTCAGTATGATCATGGTTGATCCTCTATCTCAACGCCATACTCCTGCTCTCTTCCCCTACCCTTTGAAGCCTTTGGAATCTAACTTGACCCTGTCCTTGATGTCCTTCAAGCACATGGACTTTTCATTAGGTTATTGCTTGATAATCAGAAGTAAAGAATATGAGCCATCTCACCCCAGAACTACTGAGCTATATTTTGGTGCCCCACTGGGATTTAGTGATTTGACAAAGCACTGGAATTATACAGGAGACTTGTTTGCCTCTCTGGTTTATACAACATGCAATGCTTTTACCCATTAAGTATCAGGACAGTACTTTTCACTTAAATTTCACTGTCACTCATTAGGTCAGAGGTGATGTTGAAAAGCAACTTACTGGCAAGGATTTTATTGTATCGTACAATCTGTTAGACAAATTACGGATGTTAGTGCAGAAGGAGGAAATTCCTATCCCTGAGATTATTTCAGATATTAACATGTTGAAATTTCCTCCAGAAAAGAGAACTGTGACATGATGCAAGCAATTGCAAGTTTGTAATGTTGCATAAGATTATCTGACCTGAGGTCTAAAAAGTATTGCAGTATTTTAGGTATGAGAAACAGGAAATCACTAGTTTCCTTTTTAAAATATCAATGTTGTATTTAACAGGAGGCATGGTAGTATTGACTGTAACAATGTACATATTCTCTTCAGTATGTGAGAAATTACTCCATATCAAGTCAAAATCCAGAGATCCAGAAAATGCTAAAAATGTGTGGCATGTCCTTCAACATTTGGGAAGAAAAGACGTGTTAATGTTTCACAAACTCTTCATCAGAATTGGATATCTTGCTTTTCAGATCTCACCAAACCTGGAATGCTGACTAACATGTAGCACATGGCCAGCATTTCCTGTTTATATTTTGGATTTTTGGTTTACAGTAGTTTTTTTTTAGCTCAAAAGCAGTGATTGATAAATTTCCCAAATTGGGAGGAATCGTCTTGAGACTGCTTGCTTCAGGGTCATTTCAAACTAGCCCATGTGTATCTTCAAGCCTCTGTTGATTTGGTTTATATAAAAAGTACTTTGTATTTATTCTTTTACAAATGCACTTGCAGAGCTTCCCCCTCCCTGATTTCAGTAGTGCACAAGTGGTTTCTGTAGGAGAAATGATATGATAGTGAGATGGGAGGGAAAAAAGGATCCCTTTAAAAAGAGTTAAACAATGGACAAGGCGATGCAGTAAATTAGGGAGTAGTTTTTCACTCCTGTTGCAGGTTTAAGTTCCAGCTGATTTTTAATACCCTCTGAGATGCATAGAGATCAATTGTGCCCCCGACGAAATCAGGAAGTCTGAGCAAGGAATGGAGATCAAGGACTTTCTGGGATATTTAGCTCAGTACCCCATCAGATGGCATGTTTACCCATTGAAAGGGAGCTGATCGTACATAAAAACTACAGTAGAACAGCTTTGTTGTGCTAAATGTTGCTAAGTACAAGCCCAGCAATCTGGCCTTTACTGTTTTATGCAAGATATTAGAAATCACTTGGGTGTGTGAAAATGTGAAAAGTGAAACCTGCAGAAGTGAGGCCTAATTGAAACTGACCTGATTTACAGACCTGATTTACATTGTATTTTTCTCTGTTTCAGATGCTTCCACACGTTTGTTTACTTAGTTAATAGCCATTGTGCCTGCTGTCAAATGAGCAGCTATTTTTGCTTGACCACTGGAACATAGCTGGGAATGCTCAATGTTTTATTTGCCTTGAAGGATAGAAAATATGTTTTATCTTTATTGTTCTAACTATATTTGGTGGTTGTAAGAGATTATTTTACTTCTTTTCCTTCTGGTTTTAGCATTTCCTTTATGAAACATTTTGATTTGTGATTTTATTTTTTTCTGCCCAGGTATCCCTTGAAAACCATAATGTTGCTATTGTGTACAATCCAGAGTTTCAGACCCCAGAGTCAATCCAGGAAGCAATCGATGACATGGGATTTGAAGCTACATTGATGGATGCAAGTCCAATGTCTATCACACCAGAGTCAGCCCTCCTCAATAATGAGAGGGGGCTTGCTCCTGAGCCTAGCCAGCAGTCTGTAAGCCAAGTGCCCAGCATAAAGGACAGTGAGAGAAAAAGGTTACTTGATGAAAATGATGCAGCCTTGGCCTTTGTCCCCACCACAAGAAGTCTCAACAAGGAAATCAGTAACTTGGCTGTGGACAGTCCTCCCGTGGACAAGAAGCTGTCGATGCCTGAAGAAACTTGGTCACACCAAGGCAGTGAAATGGTGGTGAAGATGAGGGTCGAAGGAATGACTTGTCACTCCTGTAGCAGCACGATTGAAGGCAAGATTGGGAAGCTGCAAGGTGTCCAGCGCATTAAAGGTGCATTTTTGAAAAAATATTCTTTGTTTTCTTTGCACCGTATACCTTTTCTGGAATTGACAGGCAGATGTTTGCTCTGATCCCATGGCTTTACCACTATTGTTCTTTTTATGTGGGTGAGAAAAGGAGATTAACAGAACAGGTACACAATAGCATTAAAACATAATGGATTTATTCTGCCTACAACAGGGGAACAGAGCTTATTCAAACATATAAACTCAAATGGGCTTTGTAAAGTTTTACTGGGTTATAAGTAAACATAGTCAAAGGCTGGGTATTCTGTGTCTTTACTCCTAGCAACAGTGCTAAATTCAATCAGTTGTCTCTTCAGGCAAGCACTTTATTTATATTTTTAAACTGTTAAATATATATCTTCAGGTCGGTTTGGCCACATGTGTGAATTGCCTAATTTTACTAATTGAGCAGTAGTGAAACCTGCTCCTTGCAAGAAGAAAGGATCATTGCTGTGCTTGTACTCGAGCACAGGATGATTTCTAGAATGATGATTCCTCATGAAGATGATTGGAAACCTTTTTTTCTTCCCAATTTACATGTTTAGAAATGTTATCTAGCCATATACAAATGGTGACAGAAAAGCATATCTACAATTCATAAAAATTAAAGCATGTACCATTATATTGATCTGTAAAAATGTTTGAATATCCATCACAACTGAGAATCCACAGAAAGTGGTCCAGTTATTTCCTGATATTGGGGGAAAAAAGTCAAACAATTGCCGATCTAGGTGAACATCCAACAACAGTAGAATAATTGGTCTGTGATTGACCTCAGGGCTTATTTGCAATGTGTCTCCTCCTCAGTTCTGACAAAAATGTATTATGTATTTTCTCAAGTTTTCTATTTATTCTGTAATTTATGAGCTTTACCATTTTAGTTTTGTCTGACTGTCAAGGTTTGTTGCATGGCTTTGCATCACATAACTGGGTGGGGGAGGATTACAAGATTATACTGCTTAATCATGGTTTGAAAGTATGTATTTTCTCTGAAACAAAGTAATGTATTGCAAAAGTATTAGAAAAAAAATGTAAAGTGATTATAAATAGAAAAAAAAGGAAGTGCACAGATGTGAATGACCATCAGAAAGGAAAAGATAAATTAACATTTCAATGGGATCCCCTTGTTTTGATGAAACATCACTCATGAAATATAAAGATGTTGGTTGAACTGTGGTACTTTTTCTGTGTTTTTGTTGTCCTTTCCTCTTTCATTGAGGAACTGACTGTTGCTAGGTGCGATTCCACAAGGGCTGGAAGCCCTCTGGTATTTGACCAAGAGGCATTCTTCAAATGTGTGCATAGGTGTTGAACATTGGCCAAATCGTGGTCAGCATGAATGTGGAGGACCTAACAGTCGAGCCTAATTGTATCCTGGCCTGATGTGCGCCAAGTAAACTCTTTAGCCATAGTCAGTGAAGACTTGGAACCCTTGTTGGTTTTTCACCCCTAGCCCAAGGACAGGGACTCCAGTTGGAGTTTCGGAGTCTGTTGAATTTGTTGGTCTCAGCTTGGAATTAATCCAAAGACCTTCAGGTTTGTGTGGTTTAGTGCTACATCTCATAGAGTTTTTGTCTTTTAGGCCATTCGGGAGAGCAGGAGTTTTTTGATCTTGGTTATTGAAAAATTAATGTTTTACGTTTACATAATTTAAAAACTGTTTTAATCAATTTAATTAAAATTAACTCGATGTTTCTTTTTAAATATTAGTTTCTTTGAATAGTCAGGAAGCCACGATTGTGTACCAAGCCCACCTCATCACACCAGAGGACCTCAGGACTCAAATCGAAAGTGCTGGATTTATTGCCACAATCAAAACCAAGGCCAAACCTCTGAAGCTTGATTTTAACATTGAGCGCCTAATAAATGCAACTCAGGTGACCAAACTTGACCCACAGGAGGTGACCAACAGACAAACAAACTTGATCCTCAGAATAGATGGCATGCACTGCGGTTCCTGTGTAACGAACATTGAGAGTAACGTATCGGAACTCCCAGCTGTGCACAACATCAAGGTTTCTTTGGAATCTAAGAGTGCTACCATACAATACAACCCAGCCATGATTACTCCAAATGCCTTAAAACAGGCTATTGAGGCCTTGCCGCCAGGAAATTTCAAAGTTTCACTCCCCAATGAATGTCACCCTGAAAAACCTGCTCTTAGTGCTGCTCAGCATCCTTTGCTATCTTCACCACAGCTGCCTACTTTGGATTTAAGGAAGCATTGGTTGAGCAGTGTGACAGTGATTAATATTAAAGGAATGACTTGTAATTCTTGTGTGAAATCTATCGAAGAAAACATTTCAAATAAAAGTGGAGTGATATCAATTCATGTTTCTCTAGCACAGCAGAGTGGAACTGTGGAGTATGATCCTCTATTTACCAACCCCGAGGAACTGAGGGACATGATAGATGACATGGGATTTGAGGCCATTCTTCCTGGTAACGCTTTTTAATATAACTAAGTATGCTTTTCCTTTTCTAGATTTTAAAAAAAAATTTGGAACTATGCACACCCTTTCTGATCGTCTACTGATCACCCTCCCTAATCCACTTGATCTTAAGGGTAAGGTGCATGGTTGACTCTCAGATCATTACCGCTCTTGGTACACTGCTAGGAACCACAAACCTGTTTAGTGGAGAAGTCCCATCCTTTTTTGTTTTCTGGTTGGTGTGAGCTTTGCTTAGATGCAGTACTGTTGAGGGAGAATTTAAGGTGTCAGAATATCAGAATGCTGACATTACCTGCTTAGGTTGTATGTGCGTCCCTTGACTGGAGCAAAAAGAAGAATCATAACCAAATATTAAGGAAAATTGGAGTATTCTGCTCATTAAGTATAGTGTGCTCTCAGTTATCTTTTTAAATAAGTGAAGAGAGCAAACTTTTGTTGTTAAATTCACTGCAGATTATAGGAGTGAGCCATATAGCCATAATCTTAACCAGAATGCATCACTTAATCCAAAGGCAGTAAGGTTAATTTTGGGGGGAAAGAAACAAGTAGGGGTTCTTATTCCAAAGTTTCATGCATTGGCTTTTGCTACAAGTGACTGTGTTATGTGAGAAGGGGATCAGGCTTGGTTGTGATGCCACCCTGCTTTAGTCAGCAGCCTGCAAGTGCTCACTGCTTAGGCCCATATTTTGGGTGGGATATTAAGAACCATACCCCATCATGAGTCCGTTAGGAAAGGATTTCTGTGCATAGTAGAACTGGGCATTTTTCTTCCATTCTGACCTGGGGTTAAATCCCGTCTAAACTAATGGACTGCCAAATTCCTTTGTAAGTTGTAAGGGTCCTATCTGGTATAGTTTTAGCAAAGTTTTACCTGGCTCCTAGTAATCAGAGTGGCAGCAATTCAGTGGCAATCTTACTTGAAGGCTTGGGTGGTTGGTGTGTGAAATGGAAATATTACACAGGCATAAAGAAGCTGCTCTCCTGGGGCTGAAGCCAAGACACATTATTCAAGCAATGTAGAGAGGCTCTATAAAAATGGAGGACTTATATCTCAGTGAAAACATTTAATTGCTGACATCAATTGAGGAAAGTAGAATAGTTGCTGGCTTTGAATTTGCGGACAAGTTTTATAATGCTTTTTTATCATAACTGAAAATGTTACCCAAATTATATAATTGCAGCAAGTACAGAACCTGCAGTATTACCAACAGAAGTTTTGCCCAAAGTGTCTGTAAAAGACAAAAAATTGAGGAATGGGCTACGTGAAACTGGGATGACCAACATGAAAGGAGAGATGCTATCACAGGAGCCGGGCATCACCCAACAGAACACAGAGGCTCTAGCGCCAGAAAAATGTTTTATTCAGATTACCGGCATGACCTGTGCATCCTGTGTGGCTAACATTGAGAGGAACTTGAAACAGGAGGATGGTAAGAAAATTTGTTCTGTACCTTCTATGGGATTTAATTTACTACAAACCTTTTACAAGTTATTAATTTTAGTTTATTCTCTCTCTGAAATCTCAAGTTGCAACATTCTGTTGTGTGTGAAAGTGAACAAGAGTGATTCCTCCTTTTTCAACACCTGAAGCTGTTAATTAATGGCCCTGTCTAGTTCATCTGCACTCTGCAGCTTTCCTTTAGATGATTTGGTGATCATGTCTTGCATATGTACAATGAGAGCATAGAGAATGTAACATTTCTCTGCTCATTCCTGTCCTCACCTGAAGCCCATTGTGATGAAGAATGGGAACCATCCCAGTGTTTATATTTCTGGGCAAAGATTGCTGAGGTCAACTCTCATGCTACCAGTTGCTACCTTGGCTGAGATCAACCAATCCAGTGTATGAAAGAGGAAGAAAGGTTAACATTTCAGCTTGATGGAAAACACTTTTCTGTTTGGGTGCAAACTGACCTGTGTAATTACAGCTTTTTATTTTTAGTTGAAACATCTAGCATTGTTTCTTTTTGTCATCATAACTGCAAAATAGTTCCCTGATTAGATTCTGAATTGTGCAATGAAATGACTGCAAAAATAACCTCTTGGCTTTCTCACATCAAGCCTTCAACTTCTCTCTCCCTTTATGCAATTTTTCTTGTTTCTCAATTTCATCATTATTACGGATGGGGCTGCATTTTTTTTGTCCTTCTAACTAAGTAAGCCATCCTATATGCTCCAACTTCTTTTTGTAACTTCTCTTCTCTTAGGCAGCCTCTCAGGGTCGAGGATGACTTGCTTCCACACAAAAAATGAGTTCTCAGACGACTGAAGAGTCCAATGCGCGACCTACAGTCTTTGCCACAGGTGGGGCAGACGGTGGTAGGGGAACAGGTGGGTGGGGTGTTCAGGTTGCCACATGCTCCTTTCGTTGTCGACGTTTGGCTTCAACTAGCCTTTGGCGATGGCACTCGAGGTGTTCAGCTCCTTCCTGAATGCTTTCCCTCTGTTTCAGGCGATCTTGGGCCAGGCCTTCTCAGATGTCAGTGGGGATGTTGCACTTTTTCAAGGAGGCTTTGAGGGTGTCCTTGAAGCATTCCTTCTGCCCTCCTGGGGCTCACTTGCTGTGTTGAAGCTCCGAGTAGAGTGCTTGTTTTGGGAGTCCCGTGTCAGGCATGCAGACGATGTAGCCTGCCCAGCGGAGCTGATTGAGCGTGGTCAATGGTTCAAAGCTGGGGATGTTGGCCTGACTGAGAACACTGATGTTGATGTGCATTTCCTTCCAATAGATGTGCAGGTTCTTGCGGAGGCGGTGCTGGTGGCACTTCTCCAGAGTTTTGAGGTGCCTGCACGTCTCTGAACCATATAGGAGGGTGGGTATCGCTACTGCTCTGTAAACCATGAGCTTGGTGCTGGGTTTGAGGCCCTGGTCTTCAAACACTCTCTTCCTCAGGCGGCCGAAGGTTGCGCTGGCACACAGAAGGCAGTGTTGAACTTCGTCATCGATGTCTGGCCTTGTTGGCAGTAGCCTTCCAAGATATGGAAAGTGGTCCACGTTGTCCAAGGCCTCATTGTGAATTTTGATAAGGGGGGGAGCAATGCATTGTGGAGGGGACAGGTTGGTAGAGAGGACCTTTTGTTTTACGGATGTTTAGTGTAAGATCCATGCTCTCGTACACCTTGCTGAAGGTGTTGAAGTTGGCTTGGAGCTCGGCCTAGACTGTGCGCAGGTGCAAGCATTTTCCGCATACTGTAGTTCAAAGACAGATGAGATGCCCTTGGATCTGGCCTACAGGTGACAGAGGTTGAACAGGTTCCCACTTGTTCTGTGGTTTAGCTCCACTCCAGCGGGGAGCTTGCTGGGGGTGAGATGGAACATTGCGGCAAGGAAGATTGAGAAAAGGGTCGGTGCGATGACACAGCCTTGCTTGTTCCCGGTCCAAACATGGGTTGGGTTAGCAGTAGATCCTTTGGTCAGGATCATGGCTTGCATGTCATCGTGGAGCAGGTGGAGGATAGTGACAAACTTTTGGGGCAGCCGAAACGGAGGAGGATGCTCCATAATCCTTCATGGTTGATGGTGTCAAAGGCTTTTGAGAGGTCAAAGAAGGCCATGTACAAGGGTTGGTGCTGTTCCCTGCATTTCTCTTGCAGTTGCCGTGCGGTGAAGATCAAGTCTGTTGTGCCCCTTAGTGGACAGATCTGCATTGTGACTCTGGGAAGAGTTCGTCAGCCACAGGGGGAAGGAGATTGAGGAGGATTCTTGCGATGACCTTCCCTTTGGCCAGCAGCAGGGGATTCCTCTATATTTAGCGCAGTTGGACTTGTCACCTTTTTTGAAGATGGTCACGTCTCTGAGACCTCCTGGCAATCTCTTCTCCTTCCAGATAAGGGAGATGAGGCCATGTATTCATGCCAATAGTGCTTCTCTGCCATGCTTTAGTGCTTCGGCGGGGATTCCATCTACTCCTGATGCCTTGTTGCTCTTTAGCTGTCGAATGGCCTTTACGACCTTGTGCCAGGTTGGGGGTTGTGCTGAGATGGTGGCGGGTAGCATGCTGCGGGATGGAGTCGAGGGCACTCGTGTTGAAGACAGAGTTTCTGTTAAGAAGATCTTTGAAGTTCTCCTTCCAGCAGGCGCTGACTGCCTCTTTGTCCTTGATGAGCACCTCTCCGTTCTTGGCCGGTATTGGAGTGGGGCCTTGGGTGCTTAGGCTGTAAGTGGTCTTGACTGCGCTGAAGAAACCTCGCATGTCATTGTTGTTGGCTAACTGTTGGATCTCCTGCACTTCTCTACCCACCATCTGTTCTTTAGGTCGTGGGATTTTTGCTGGACCTCAGCCTTCAGCTGCCTGTAGAGCTGTTTATTTGCTCTCAGGTTGAATTGCTGTTTCGGGTTCAGAAATGCCTTGTGCTTGTGGCTTATCATCTCCTGGTCGCTCTCATAGAACCAGCTTTGGTGTTTCCTGGTCAAGTGACCAAGCGTCTCTTTTCAGGTGCTGATGATGGAGGCCTTGAGGGCATACCAGGCACTGTGGACGCTGTCTCTGGGTCATGGGGAGTCGCCAGGCTGGCAGTGATGTGCTGGCTAAATAGGGTTGTCTTATCAGGGTCCTTGAGTGCCTCAGTGTTGATTTTCCTGCGGCATTACTTCTGTTGCCGTCGCTGCTTTGGGGCTACATTGATGTTGACGACAGAGTGAATTAGGCAGTAAGCCGCCCAGCAGTCATCGGCTTCTGTCATGGTGCAGGAATAATGCACGTCCTTGCTGTCCCTCACTTGGACAATGAAGTAATCAAGCAGGTGCCAGTGCTTGGAGCGAGGGTGGTACCATGAGGCCTTGTATTTGTCTCTTTGACAGAACAGGGTGTTGGTTATGACAAGGCTGTGTTCTAGGCATTTTGTTAGCGGCAAGGTACTGTTGGTGTTGGATTTCCCTCTCTGCCGATTACATCTCCGCAGAGTTCTGTGTCCTTCCCAACTCTGGCATCGAAGTTGCCAAGGAGGATCAGCTTATCACCCGTTGGGACTTGCGCCAGGGATTGTTTGAGGCTGGAGTAAGATTCCCCTTTGGACTCGTCTGTAGCATCCAGTGCAGCACCCGCTTTGCTGAAGTTGAGACCCGTCACACAGTTTTCAGCTCTCACTCATTCCTTATCGGAACCTTAAAACTGCAGCGCCTAATCTTGTATTTTCTGTGCCTCCTGCAACCAACAGGCTTCAAAAATTCCAATCTTGAAAGTCCTGCAATAAAAATAGCCCTGAAGGGCTCAGTGTGTTCCCAGTCTGACCAGAGTCAATCAAACTTGACAGCTTAATTAAATTTAGTTCTGCTTTAATACATATTAAGTGTGAGGAGAAAAATGTTTGTGAATCAATAAGGGATTGTAATGTAATTTTGGCTTTCAGATGACAACCATAAGTCACTCCAATCATCCTTGGCTTTCTTCTGAACCACTTAATTAAATTATAGCCTTCTTAGACATTTAAACCTTCCTTTTAATTTCTATTAGTATTGAACGCATGTAAGATGATTTTGTAGATTTTGATTTTAAACTGATTTGAAACTCTGAATTAAATTTATAAAGCAAAATTCAGATACTTGTTTTCCAAATGATATCCGTTACAGGCCTCCACAGAAAGCATTATTAATGTTTCTGGTGTTAAAGGAGCTCTACGCTTCAATTTTTGCATTTATGCATCTATTTCATAAAGGTTTTGTGTGTGTGTATCACCCAAGGTGCTGCATCATGGCATGTCCCAGCTGGGAGACTCTTTTTTTCCTTTGCGTACTTGCGGCCCAATTGTCTTCCCTTCCTCTCTATCCACCCACCTCCCCCCATCACCCACGTTCTGACCCCCATGATCCCTCATCTCTATTAAGATAATCTTAATTTGACATTGAAGCATGGTCTCATGTAAGCCTGTTCGTACTGTACCAACCGTCCACACTGCGCAAATCCTATGACACTGTCTCAATGTAAGCCTCATTTCCAGCTTGCACTGTTCCACACCATAGACCAATGATTTTCTAGCCACTTTTTTTAGCCTCTCTCTCTGGCCCCCGCACCCCCTTCTCTCTAGCCCGCCCCCCCCGACACCAATGTTTTGTTCAGCACGGCCCTATCTTAATCTGCTGCCACATTGTAACCTTGGCTCTGGCCACAGCCTGTAGTCCAACCCATTATCCATTAGTCCACTTAAGGTATTTTTTTTTGATAAAATAATACATATTTATGCAATTGCATAAATAATAACTGTCCTCTGTGTATGTTTTGTATTGAAAATTTCATATTTTTCTCAAGCTCTTCTAGTTTAATTATGATGATTGAGGCACAATGTTTTATTTCTCTTAGCTTGAAGGGAGAGCGACACCACATTTATGTATCTACAGCACTTTATGTGCAACGATTTATCTATTTATATATTTGAATGTGGCATTTGCTTTACGCATGGTGCTGATAAGCCAAGATCACATTTTCATTTCCTGTGCTGGGCATTAAATATATTCGAGTATTGCTGAAAAAAAGAGACATGCTGTTGAAGCTTTTTGTCTTGCACTCATCAGGTCAGATTCACAAGAATGCCAATTGTAATGGGAGCAACAATTTATACTGCATGACAAGAGAGTGCTGACTGGTTAGCAAATGGGCTCTGATTGATAGAAATGTTGCCATGGAGAATGCACAAGGGAATAATTAACTGCCAAGCTTTTGTTTAAATTCAAACCAGGCAGGTTGACTCTGCTGGATCAAGGCATTACCATGGGGAATGCCTGTCCCCAAGCTTTTGTTTAGTTGACAAAGGCGCAATGAGTGGACGTGCTTCTTCTGTCTGCAAAGGACAGGACTCTGTGTGTGAATGTATGTAGCTTCTAGCATGCAGTGTGGCTCACTTATTATACCCTAATTCTTGCCATCACTAACATAGCGTTAGATATCTGTTTTTAGAACTTTGAATTAAAATTCGCCTTGGCATTTTCACTTTCTCCTACTGAGTTCTTTTCTAAATGCACAAAATGCATTTTCAGCCAAAATTCATCAGTCAGGGTTCAGGCAGTAAATAACCTAACTAAGGTGCTACTATTTAACCTCTTGCATCTTACTACTTTTAACTCGTTCAGCAACTACAAAATGTTAGCAGTATGTGGGTATTGATGGTACCTGTACCACAAATCCTGAAATTGTTTTCAGTGTTAAAAGCAGGAGTCACAATGCAGCATTTTAGCTGACTGTGAATTTTACACTTTTGGTTCTGCCAAGGAATATATTCTGTATTGGTCGCCCTAATGGCTGGAAAGGCAGAAGTGAGGTATAACCCAAGGATCGTAAAGCCCCCAGACATTGCTGAGTTGATAAAGGAACTGGGCTTTGGAGCTTCTGTGCTGGAGGACTATGATGGATCAGATGGTCAATTGGAACTTGTTGTGAGTATTCAGTTCAAATATTGCTAAATTGTTCGGAGTATCAAGTGCAGGAATCCCAACCACCCAAAAATTTCATCGTGAGATACATAGCTACTGCCAACCCTGACTTGCCAGATGTTTAGAAATACTTTTCATGGCCAGGTGAGTCCTTGGTAATGTTATGACATGACAGATGATGTGTGCCTGGCAGATGATGTGTGCCTGTCAGATCAAATTCATGAGGGAAACTTGATCACGCAGTCACAACTGTTTTGCAATTTGTATTTTATTTCAAGATGCATGCCCTGAATTCAGAAGTAATAAGACTACCACAACTTCAGAGGTTTTTAGAAAGCTAAATTAAACATTTATTAACAAAAGAAAAGATTTCAAGCACGTACATAGGCCTACAAATTACTACTATAATAACTCCTAAAACCCCTCATTAATCTGGCTCCCAGTTATATCTCTGTTAAGGCAACAGTAAAAACAAATAGAGTTAAACAGATCCAGGCAAAGCAGCACACTCTGTCTGTCCTATTCTCCTATCCTACCCTGGATAAGAGAATTCAAAGTGAGTTTTCTTGGCTTCGGTTCCTGTAGACAGCAACTTGGTGCACAAAGGCTGGAGGCTTTTCACACTTGTGTTAGATCTTAGAATTCCTTCCCCTCTTACACATAGCCTTCTCTCCTTTATACATGTTTATACGTGTTTTCCCTTTTTAATGCAAATTCAATTGTTCTGATATGTCTTTGGAACTTACCTCATAGTGTGCATATTATTAGTAATCTTTGGGGAAAAATAAACACTTTTGCTTAGCTTCCTCTAGCTAGACGTAACATCCTACCATCTCTTTGAAATTCAAATTACCCTAATTTATCTATCAATGCAGATTTTCCTCACACCTCACATTCTAAAACTTCAGCCATGTTTACATATTTAGCACTTCAAACCTAGCTTCTTGTTGATGACTCAAAGCCTCCAGACCAGCTGTCTTCAATTCAGTTAAATCCCCCTCACACACATGTACACAGAGAAACTATCCAAACCCCACTGTAAACCCGCTTGTACAATAAATCACTAATATTATGAGAATTATTACATTTTCATGATGGTAAAGCCTTGAGGCTGAGAGAACTGTTACATTATGCCACTTTTGAGCAATTGAACTTGCAAGCAATCAATGGGCCGAATGTTGACTACGTTCTGGAGAAATTTAAGAGTTCAGCTGTTGCACTTTTCTGCTGATTGGTGATATTCAGTCTGCCAGCATAGTTAGGGGGCTACTACCCCGCCATCCCCATCTTCCCTGAAGGAACAAGCTAACTCTTATCGTGTCTGATTGCAGTCAGCCACTGGCACTCAGCTGCAGATGAGTTCTCATCCAGAATGAAGAAAGCTCACTTTAACTTTCACAACTTAATGGTTTTGAAGAAATATTTCATAGAATCATAGGACGATTATAGCACAGAAGGAGGCCAGTCGGCCCATCAGGTCCATGCCAGTTCTCTGCAAGAGCAACTCAGCTGGTTCCACTCTCCTGACCTTTCTGGTAGCCTTCAACCTTTTTCCTTTCAGATAATTAACCAATTCCCTTTTGAATCCCATAATTGAATCTGCCGCCATCAAACTTTCATGCAGTGCATTCCCAGAATCTAACCACACGCTGCATAAAAAAGCTTTTTTCCTCATGTCACCTTTGATTCTATGTCGATTCACCTCAAATTGCTGTCTTCTTGTTCTCTATTCTTCCGCCAATGGGAATAATTTCTCCCCATCTGCTTTGTCCAAACCACTCATGATTTTGAAAACCTCCATCAAATCTTCTCTCAACTTCCTCTTCTCTAAGGAAATTAGCACCAGCTTCTCCAAACTGGCCTCGTAATTGAAGTCCCCTATCAGTGGAACCATTCTCATAATTCTTATCTGAACTGCCTCTAAAGCCTACACATCCTTCCAAATGTGGTACCCACAATACTCCAGTTGACGCTGAACCAGTGTTTTACACAGGTTCATTTTAATTTCCTTGCTTTTGTACCCTGTGCCCCTTTTATATAAAGTACAGGAGCCTATATTCCTTATTAACCACTTTCTCAAATTGCACTGCTGCCTTAAATGATTTGTTCGCATATACCCCCAGGCCCCTCTGCTCCTGAATTCTCTTGTTAATTGTATCCTCTATGTTATTTTGCCTTTCCTTATCCTTCCTACCAAAATGAATCACTTCAAGCTTCTTTGCATTAAATTTCATCTGCCAACGTCCACCCAGTCCATCAGTCTATGTGCTCTATCATCCTCACAGTTCACAATACTTCCAAGTTTTGTGTCCTCTGCAAATTTGAATGAGCACCTTGTACACCAAGTCTAGATCAAGAAAAGCAGTGTCCTACTACCGACCTCTGGGGAACCCCGCTGTATACCTTCCTTCAGTATGAAAAACAACTGTTCACCGCTACTGTTTCCTGTCACTGAACCAACTTTGTATCCATGCTGACAATGTTCATTTCATTCTTTGGGGTTTTAACTTTGCTGGCAAGTCTGTTATGTGGCAATTTATGAAACGCCTTTTGGAAGTTTGTATACATAACATCAACAGCATCACTCTTGTCAACTCTCTTTGCTACCTCATCAAAAAAAAAATTCCTTCAAGTTCTTTGATTTTTACCTAGGTGCGAGGGATGACTTGTGCCTCATGTGTTCATAATATTGAATCAACACTTATGAAAACCAAAGGTATACTCTATACGTCAGTTGCTCTTGCAACCAATAAGGCTCACATCAGATTTGACCCAGAGTGCATTGGCCCTCGTGATGTCATCAAATGCATTGAGGTAAGTTTTGATTACTTTAATCTTTTGTGTTATAAGCTGACAATTTGAAGGTGCTTTATAAATATATTCTAATTGCTTGTTGTCATGTACTATGTTGTTTCTCGAATATCTTGCGATTTTCTGCATCGATTCACCCCTGGCGTTGCCCAAGAACAGGGTCATGATGATTGCATTTGACTTGACTGCATATTGGACAGACTTAGCTGGCTTAAGTATATTTATGTTACCTGATAAACACTACATCAAACAGATACTTGTATTTTCTGTGTAATATTGTAGATATTGTGGACACCTTAAACATTCACACCCTCCGCCGCTGTGTCTGCAATGTGTACTGTGATGCGCTGCAGCAACTCACCAAAGTTTATTCAACAGCACTTCCCAAACCTATGAGCTCCACCACCTAGATGGGCAAACACAGCAGATGCATGGAAAAACTAACTTCCAAGTTCCCCTCTATTTCACATGTTATCCTAACTTGGAAAATATCACTTTTCCTTCATCGTTGCTAGGTAAAGCCCTTGAAATCTCTAACTAAAAACACTGGGGGAGCACCTTCACCATACAGACTGCAAAGGTTCAAGAAGGAGGCTCACGCCTTCTCAAGAGCAATTAGGGATCAGCAATAAATGCTAACCCTACTGATGACAAGCATGTGAATAATGTGAATGAATTAAGGTTCTTTACACAGTTAAGCATAAGACACTGTACAATGCAATTGAATGATTTTGTCAAGGCAGTGAAAGGGACCAATGCCATCATGTAGGAGCCCTGAATCTTAGTTTGTTTGTGCAGGATCTAGGCTTTGAAGCTTCCTTAGTCAAAAGAGATCGCTCCGCAAGTCACCTGGATCACAGAGAAGAAATCAGTCGGTAAGTTCCACATATGAAGTTAACCTTCAAATTATTAAAAATTATTTATAAAATGTTGAAACCAATTTGAAAGACTGAACAAGTAACATATAAGGCAATAGAATTTGAGACAAAAACAAAATTACCTGGAAAAACTCAGCAGGTCTGGCAGTATCGGCGGAGAAGAAAAGAGTTGACGTTTCGAGTCCTCACGACCCTTCAACAGAACTGAGTATAGTTAGGAGAGGGGTGAAATATAAGCTGGTTTAAGGTGGCGGGGGAGAGAAGTTGAGTGGGGGCGGGGGGGGTGGGTGGTTGTAGATGCAAGCAAGTAGTGATAGGAGCAGAAAATCAAAAGATGTCACAGACAAAAGGATCAAAGAGGTGTCGAAGGTGGTGATATTATCTAAGAAAATGTGCTAATTAAGAATGGATGGCAGGACACTCAGGGTACAGCTCTACTGGGGGTGGGGTGGAAAGACTGACAAGGTATTAGTTGTAGATTTTAAAATAATGGAAATAGGTGGGAAAAGAAAAATCTATATAAATTATTGAAAAAAACAAAAGGGAGGTGGAAGAAACGGGGTGGGGATGGGGGGAGGGAGTTTAAGATCTAAAATTGTTCAATTCAATATTCAGCCCGGAAGGATGTAAAGTGCCTAGTCGGAAGATGAGGTGCTGTTCCTCCGGTTTGCGTTGGGCTTCACTGGAACAATGCAGCAAGCCAAGGACAGACATGTGGGCGAGAGAGCAGGGTGGAGTGTTAAAATGGCAAGCGACAGGGAGGTTTGGGTCTTTCTTGCGGACAGACCGCAGGTGTTCTGCAAAGCGGTCGCCCAGTTTGCGTTTGGTCTCTCCAATGTAGAGGAAACCGCATTGGGAGCAACGAATGCAGTAGACTAAGTTAGGGGAAATGCAAGTGAAATGCTGCTTCACTTGAAAGGAGTGTTTGGGCCCTTGGACGGTGAGGAGAGAGGAAGTGAAGGGGCAGGTGTTGCATCTTCTGCGTGGGCATGGGGAGGTGCCATAGGTGGGGGTTGAGGAGTAGGGGGTGATGGAGGAGTGGACCAGGGTGTCCCGGAGGGAACGATCCCTACGGAATGCCGCCAGGGGGGGTGAAGGGAAGATGTGTTTGGTGGTGGCATCATGCTGGAGTTGGTGGAAATGGCGGAGGATGATCCTTTGAATGCGGAGGCTGGTGGGGTGATAAGTGAGGACAAGGGGGACCCTATCATGTTTCTGGGAGGTAGGAGAAGGCGTGAGAGCGGATGCGCGGGAGATGGGCCGGACACAGTTGAGGGCCCTGTCAACGACCGTGGGTGGAAAACCTCGGTTAAGGAAGAAGGAGGACATGTCAGAGGAACTCACAGACACTTCCTCCTACCTCTCCCTGGACCATGACCCCACCACTGAACATCAAGCCATTGTTTCCAGGACTGTCACTGACCTCATCTCCTTTGGAGATCTTCCTCCCACAGCTTCCAACCTGATAGTCGCCCAATCTTGGACGGCCCGCTTCTACCTCCTACCCAAAATCCACAAACACAACTGTCCCCGCAGACCGATCGTGTCAGCCTGTTCCTGCCCCATGGAACTCATTTCTCGTTATCTTGACTCCCTTCTCTCTCCCCTTGTCCAGTCCCTTCCCACCGACATCCGTGATTCCTCTGACACCTTACGTCACATCAACAATTTCCAGTTCCCTGGCCCCAACCGCTTCCTCTTCACCATGGACGTCCAATCCCTCTACACCTCCATCCCCCACCAGGATGGTCTGAGGGCCCTCAGCTTCTTCCTTGAACAGAGGCCCGAACAATCCCCATCCACCACTACTCTCCTCCGTCTGGCTGAACTTGTTCTCTCACTGAACAATTTCTCCTTTAACTCCTCTCACTTCCTCCAAATAAAAGGTGTGGCTATGGGTACCCGCATGGGCCCCAGCTATGCTTGTCTCTTTATGGGGTATGTGGAACATTCCTTGTTCCAGTCCTACTCCGGCCCCCTCCCACAACTCTTTCTCCGGTACCTCGATGATTACTTCGGTGCGGCTTCATGCTCTCGTCTGGACCTGGAAAAATTTATTAATTTTGCTTCCAATCTCCACCCCTCCAACATTTTCACATGGTCCATCTCTGACACTTCCCTTCCCTTCCTTGACCTCTCTGTCTCAATTTCTGATGATAGACTGTCCACCAATATCCATTACAAGCCTACCGATTCCCACAGCTACCTCGACTACAGCTCCTCACACCCCGCTTCCTGTAAGGACTCCATCCCATTCTCTCAGTTCCTTCGCCTCCGTCGCATCTGTTCTGATGACGCTACCTTCAAAAACAATTCCTCTGATATGTCCTCCTTCTTCCTTAACCGAGGTTTTCCACCCACGGTCGTTGACAGGGCCCTCAACCGTGTCCGGCCCATCTCCCACGCGTCCGCCCTCACGCCTTCTCCTCCCTCCCAGAAACATGATAGGGTCCCCCTTGTCCTCACTTATCACCCCACCAGCCTCCGCCATTTCCACCAACTCCAGCATGATGCCACCACCAAACACATCTTCCCTTCACCCCCCCTGGCGGCATTCCGTAGGGATCGTTCCCTCCGGGGCACCCTGGTCCACTCCTCTATCACCCCCTACTCCTCAACCCCCACCTATGGCACCTCCCCATGCCCACGCAGAAGATGCAACACCTGCCCCTTCACTTCCTCTCTCCTCACCGTCCAAGGGCCCAAACACTCCTTTCAAGTGAAGCAGCATTTCACTTGCATTTCCCCTAACTTAGTCTACTGCATTCGTTGCTCCCAATGTGGTCTCCTCTACATTGGAGAGACCAAACGCAAACTGGCGCCGATGCTGCCAGACCTGCTGAGTTTTTCCAGGTAATTTTGTTTTTGTTTTGGATTTCCAGCATCCGCAGTAGTTTTTTGTTTTTATAATAGAATTTGAGACATGCTGCTATCCCTTGAAGTTGAATGCAGATTTTCTACCTTTTTTTCTTGTTTGCTTTGTTACAAATCTCATTGTGTCATGGTGCACTGTACCATGATTAGGCTCAAAATCATATCAAAATTTTATTTTACTGAATGATTCAGGGAATCCTATAGCTTCTAAATGTTGTAACTATTGGATCTGCTCTGCTGCCATAACATTTCATAAAACAATAAAATGTGCAACACAAAAGGAAGGCATTCAGCTCATTGTATTTGTGCCAGCTCTTTGCCAGAGCAATCTGAAACTAATCTCACTGCCTCCAGTTATTTTCATAACCCTATATATTTCTTTGTTTCAAATGTTTACCTAGTTCTCCTATGAAAGACGTAATGTCTCTACTTCAATTACTCAGTGACAAAGCATTCCATCCTCCTACAACCCACCGTGTAATTTCCTCTAACTTCTGCTACTCACTCACTGCTGGTGGCTTTCATTCTTGGTGATGACCTTGATATTTTCTCCTCGATTTTCTCCTTGATTTCCTAACTAGAGAAAATAGTCTTTCTCTATTCAATCTATCAAAACTCTTCATAATTTTAAAACCCTCTACTAAATCTTCCCATAGCTCTCTGTGCTCTGACAGCCACCCCAAGTTTATCTTCATAACTTGTTTCCCACCCTGATGAAGACTGTTATTGTTGTATTCACCATTCAACAAAGATTTAAAGTTTCGTGGAGACTTGAGAATTGTTTGATGTGAAAGAGGAAACTGAGCTTTATCTAGCACACCCTAGCAGGTAGTTGGTTTTGAGGTCAGAGGCAATGGGTCAGTAATGTTAAGGTGTGAAAAAAGCTTAAAGGTGTAGCTATTAATAAGCAATGGTAGCTGTTAGACTTGGGCGAGAAGCTTTCTGGACAGCTCAGCATATTGATTGATTTTCATTGTCCACTGAAGGATAGGGAAGAGGTCAAGATATTGCCAATTAATTTTCACTGATTGGATCAGAGATTGTAAACAATTGTGGATCTGCAATCTGAAGAGTTTGATATATGTGGAGCAGAATCATCGGGAAAATAGTGCGTAATGAATGAGGAGGCTATTTAAGGAACAGTGTTGGATAGAGGCCAAAGCCTTGGGGAATCCATGACTTAATGGAAGCAAAGTCAGAGGATGAGCAGTGAACTCGTATACAATCAAGCAAATAGAAAAGAAAGCAGATATCTATGAGCAAAAAAAACAATAACTACTGGAACTACTCAACAGGTCTGTGGAGGGAGAAAGAGTTAACGTTTCAGGTCACTGGCCTTTCATCGGAACTGGGAAAAATCAGAGAATTAACAGGTTTTAAACAAATGAAAGGGGGATGGTTGGGAAAAAGAACAAAGGGAAGGTAATGCAAAAAAAGAGACATGCTGAAAGAAGCTTTTCATCATGCATTCATCAGAACAGACGCAAGAATGCCAAATTTCAAAGGGAGCTTGGGAACATGGCATCTGAATCGGAGGTGCCCCACAAAGGGGTCACTCAAACTGCATTTGGTCTCCCAAATGTAGAGGAGACTGAACTATGGGCAATGAATACAATAGACTAAATTAGAAGAGGCACAAGTAAGTCGCTGTTTCATTTGGAAGAAAAGTTTGGAGCCCTGGACAGATATAAGGGGGGAGGTAAAAGGGCAGGTGTTACATCTCCTACACTTGTGTGGAAAGGCGACGGAGGAAGGGGAGAGGGTATTGGGCTGATTTTGGAGTGGGCTTGTGTGTCAGAAATAAATGCTTCCTTGGAAAGCTCAAAGGGGAGGAGAAGATATGTTTGGTGATGGTATCAGCCTGAAGGTGGTGGAAATGGCAGAGGATGATCCTTTGATTAAGATGAAGAGAAGGAGAACCTTATCATGGCCCAGGGAGGGAAGAGAAGGAGTATGAGCAGAAGTGTATGAAATGGCATGGACACAATCAACCACAGTGGGATGGGGGTGTCCTAGTTGAGGAAAAAGGAAAATGTATCTGAAATGCTCATATGAAGGCTAGATCATTTGATGGATGGCGAAATTGGGAGAATAGGATAGCGTCCTTACAGAAAATGGATATGAGGTGTAGTCGAGGTAGCTGTGGGAGTTAGTGGGCTTATTGGTGAGTGTTGGTTGACCGTCTATCCCCAGAAATGGGGATAACAAAGTTGAGAATGGCAAGGGAGGGGTGGAAATTGAAAGCAAAGTTGATGAAATTTTCTAGTTTTCAGGGTGAACATAGGAAGCTTGCTTAAAACCTATAATTTCTCTAACTTTTCCCAATTCTGACAAAGAGTCACCAATCTGACACATTAACTCTGTTTCCCTCTACACAGATGTTGCCAGACCTGCTGAGTATGCTCAGCATTTTCTGTTCTTATTTCAGATTTCCAGCATCTGCTGTATTTCGTTTTTGTATCTAGAAAATAGTTTTGCTAGGAGGCTGTAATGATGATTTTGCCTGGTAGATCATGATTCCAGATCACACCAAAACTTTGGCTCTATCCAAGGCATTGATAGATGAGACCCTAAAGTGTTCAAAGCAGAGTTCCACTGGTGCCTGAAAAAATACTGGAAATCATGGATAGGCCAAATTTTTCTAGGCAAATTAATTTTAGAATTTAAAAATGCATCCATTTGCTGATAGAAAAGAAACAGGGGTAAAGTTAGGATGGATTTGTTTTTCTAGGATTAAAGTAAAGGTACTGTAACCAAATAGGAGCAGGAAAATTGATAATGTGGTGGTTAAGTACAGAGGCATACCTTGGAAGATGGAAGTGGTGCTGTTAGAAAGTCTTATTGGAGTCCAGAAGCTTAATTTTGTTTTTGTATACGTTCAAAAAATTATCCCCTGCTCTTTTCCCATAGAGAAATGCAGCACATTAGAGTGGTACCTGCCACCTGTTGGAATTAGGAACTCCACATTGATGGAATGGTAGACCTGAATTTGTGTCCTTGTGCCAATATGAGTTTGTTGTGTTGATGCATCATCTAGTGATTTTGAAAATTATAGTTTAATTATTCACTGATGACCTTAAATCAGTATTGTAAAGTAGCACTCATCTGAACAATGACATGGTTTGATCTAACTGGAATGAAGACTTGCCTGCTTTTTAGTATAATGGCTGTGGACACTTGTGCGTCCAGTTTTTTTCTGTACAAACAGTGGGAACAAAAAGCTTCCTTTATATGTGTTGGGGTGGGTGGTTGGGAGAGAAGCAGGTTTGCTGTTGAAATTATTAAAATTGAATGTTTGTTCTGTTTTGAGGGAGAAATTTTACATATTGTAACAAGAAAGAATATCTATGCTGAAATGTCTTTCCACTGTACTTAGTTCTGCAACAATTGTGTATAGGTTATGTATAGCACAAATTAGATGCAGCAAAAAGCATGCATTTTACATCAATGCTGCTGAAGTGTGCTGGTTCCTTAATGCACATCTGTCATTCTTCTGACTTTCCAGAATGAGAACCAATAGAGTGAAAATCAATGGAGAGTAAGTACTATGAGCACTGGATTGAAACCAACCAAGCTCACTGCAAACTTTTGTGCATGCTTTGCCACAAAGTTGAAAGGACAATGTCATCCATTTCAGCACTACTGAGTTTTGTATTTTTTTGAAAACTGCATCTATTTTGACCTATTAAGTTCTGGTAATAATTAAAAGGCTTTTATTGTGACTTGTTTCTCTTAGGTGGAGGAGATCCTTCTTGATCAGTCTCTTTTTTTGCATTCCTGTGATGATCATGATGATTTACATGATAGTTGCAGACCATGCATTCTACAAGAGCCATCAGAATAACTCGAGTGCTAACGAGCTTGAAAAACACCATGCCTCCATGTTTCTGGAGCGACAGCTCCTTCCTGGGTTATCCATTATGAATTTGCTGTCCTTCATACTCTGTATTCCAGTTCAGGTATGTGTCGTTGTCTGATATGGGTTTGTTGAACCTAATTTTTAATCTGTATCTGGATGTTCAAACATGTAATGTGGCCTAAACCTGAAATGCTGTGAAATTGTGATTCAACCATTAGCTGTTAGCCCGTTAAAACATATATTTGCATAAAAGTGTTTTCAGGTCAAAAACTTCCTATGACTTTGGCTGATTTTTTTTTTCCCTGAATCCTTTTCTCAGTCCAGGGATCTGAGACCCATTGTATATCCCCCTACCACTGTTCCATTTCAAATATCCAGCTCTGCACAGATTAAAGATTAAACCTTTCAGTTCTACATGATGCAGTTTCATAATGCTTGCCACTGAGCCATCAAGAAGCATTAACAAAGGTTTTATTAAAAAACATCATAGTAAGAATAGAGAATTGTTTCCTTTCAACATTCCCATTTTAAAAATGATCTGTCTGTGCAGACTTCAGCTGTGCATTTCCACCCACTGACAACAAATATTGGGTGAGACAATAGAGGTTCCTTCAAACAACCGTGGGGGTGGAGATGAGTTAGATTGTTGTGGTGTCAGACATGGCTAATGGTAACATTCTTGCCTCTAATTCGTAAGGTTGTGGGTTCAAGTTCTCATCAAGAGAGTGTTGTACTGGAAAAAAAAGAGAAGCTTATGACAGATACCAAAGGCTCAATACTGCAGCAGTATAAAAAGTATGGGGATAAAATTAAAAAGGAAATTAGGAAAGTTAAAAGAAGGCATTAAAAATATTAGCAAGTAAAATTAAGGAAAAACTAGATTTTTAAAAAATTAATGCATAAAGTGCAGGAGGATTATTAAACAAAGAGTAAGGCCTACTGGAGTCCATGAGAGTAACCTGTGCGTGGAGGGTGAGAACATTGGTTTGGTTCTTAATAAATGCTGTTTTCATAAAAGAGAGGGATGATGCAGATATTACAATCGGGAAGGGGAGTGTGAAATATTGAATGAAATTAGCAGAGTGAGAGAGGAAGTATTAAAGGGATTAATATATTTGGAAGTGGATAAATTCCAAGGCCTAGATGAAATGTATAGGCTGTTAAAGTAAGTAAGAGAAGAAACAGCTGAGGCTCTGAAGATCATTTTTCAATCCTCTCTGGCTACAGGTGTGGTGCCAGAGGACTGGAGGACAACTAACGTAAAATTAAAAGGGGGAAAGGGATAGACTGAGTAATTACAGGCCAGTCAGCCTAACCTTGGTGGTAGAAAAACTATTGAAAAATATTCTGAGGGACAGGATAAATCTTCATTTAGACACATTAATCAAAGACAGCACAAATTTATTAAGGGAAGATCATGTCTGTCTAACATTGAATTTTTGAAGAGTGTTGACGAGAGTGGTGCATTGATTTTAGTCTATATGGATTTTAGCAAGGCTTTTGATAAGGTGCCATATGGCAGCCTGATCACAAAAATAAAAGCCCATGCGATCCAAGGCAAAGTGGCAAGTTGGATCACAAAATTGGCTCAGAGGTAGAAAGCATAGGGTAATGGGCAATAGGTGTTTTTGTGATTGGAAGTGGGGTTCTGCTGAGCTCAGTGCTAAGTCCCTTACTTTTTGTGGTCTGTATATAGAATGTATGGAACATGATTAGGAAGTTGTAGATGATACAAAAATTGACATGTGTGACTGCAGGAAGATATCAATGGAGTAGTCAACTAGGCGGAATACGGGGAAATGGAATTCAATCTGGAGAAATGTGAGCTAATGCTTTTGGGAAGGCTAACAAGGCAAGAGAATGGACAATAAATAGTGGGATACTGAAGTATAGAGGAACCTTGGAGTGCATGTCCAAAGATCCATGAAGGTGGCTGGACAGGTTGATAAGGTGGTCAAGAAAGTATACAAGATACTTGCCTTTTTTAACTGAGGCATAGAATATTAGAGCTGGAAAGCTATGCTGGAATTGTGTAAAACAATGGTAGTCCACAGCTGGAGTAAGGCGTGCAGTTCTGGTCACTGCATGATAGGAAAGATGTGATTGTACTAGAGAGGGTGCAAAGAGGATTTATGAGGTTGTTGTCTGGACTTCTAGTTATAAGGAAAGATTGGATAGGCTAGTGTTGTCATCTTTGAAATAGAAGAGGCTAAGGTTGGAGTGTATAAAATTATGAGGGGTCTAGATAGAGTGAATAGGAAGACCCTATTCTCCTTAGTTGAGGGGTCCATAACCTAGGGGAAGAGATAGGAGGTTTAGAGGAGATTTGACAGGAATTTCTTTCACCGAGAGGGTGGTGGGGACCTGGAACTTGCTGCCTTCTATAATGTACATAAGATACTATGGTACTATTTTGAAAAAGAGAAGGAGAGTTCTTCTTGGTGTCCTAGTCACATTTATCCTCAATCAACATAACAGAAACAGATCATCTGGCCATTATCTCATTGCTATTTGTGGGACATTGCTATGCACCAATTGGCTGCTGCATCTTCTACATTGAATTCTAGAACCATTCCCAAGGATTGGAAGGGAGCAAACGTAACCATAGGAAAGGAGGATGGGAGAAAAAGGGAAAGTTAGGCCAGTTAGCCTAACATCAGTAGTAGGCAAAATGCTAGAATCTAATATAGGGTTGTGATAACAGGGCACTTAGAAAATCATAATATGATTAAGCAGAATCAACAAATTTATGAAAGGGAAATCGTGTTCGCCAAATCTGATAGGTTATTGAGGATGTAACTTGTATGATGGAAATTGGAGGATCAGTGGATGTCGTGTATTGGAACTTTGAAAAAGCATTCTATAAGATACCACACAAAAGGTTAATACACAAAATTAGGACCCATGGCATGGATTGTGGCTTGGTTAATGGACAGAACAGAGAGTCGGGATAAATGGGACATTTTAGTGTTGGCAAACTGTCACTAGCATAGAATTGCAAGGCTAGGGGTTCTTGGCCCTCAGCTATTTTTACTTTCTATATTAATGACGGAGATTATGAGACTGATTGTAACATATCCCAATTTGCTAATGATGCATAGGTCGAAAAGTAAGCTGTGAGGAGGACACAAAGAAGCTGCATAGATTTATAGTCATATTAGTTGAGTGAACAAGAACATGGCAGATGGAATACAATGTGGCGAAGTGTGAAGTTGTCTACTTCGGTAGGAAAAATAAAACAGCAGAGCATTTTTTGAATGTGAGAGACTGCGAAATGTTTGCATTCAGAGGGACATGGGTGTCCTTGTACACCTATCAAAGAAAGTTAACATACAGGTACAGCAAGCAATTAGAAAGGCAAATAGGTTGTTGGCTTTTGTTATAAAGAGATTGGTGTATGAGTAAATGAGTCTTTCTTCAATTACATAAGGCACTGATGTGACCACACCTGGAGTAGGGTGTGCAGTTTTGGTTTCTTTACCTAAGGAAGGACATACTTGCCTTAGAAGGAATGCAACTCAGGTTAGACTGGTTCCTGGGATGAGATTGAATAGACTAGGCTTATATTCTCTGGAGTTTAAAAGATTGAGAGGCTTGACCAGGTAGTTGCTCCTAGCTGGGGAATCTAGAACATAGGGTGACAGTTTCAAAATGGGTCAACCATTTAGAACTGAGATGAGAAGAAATTTCTTCACTCAAGGGGTTGTGAGCCTTCAGTATTTTCTAAGAGCCGCGGATGCTCAGTCATTGAGTATATTCAAAACAGAAGTCAATTAGATTTTTGGGTACTAAGGGAATTAGGGTGTAGAGCAGGATGATGGAGTTGAGGTAGAAGATCAGTCATGATCTTGTTGAATGGCAGAGCAGGCTCGAAGGACCTACTCCTCTTATTTCTTATGCTCTTATTACAGCAGTGTCTACATTTCAAAAGCACTTAGTTGACTGTAGAGTGGGGTGCCCTGAGGGTGTAAAAGGCATTATATCAATGCAACCTTCCTTTGAATTGCAGAGCTGTTATTAAATGGGAAGAGGCAAAGCTAGTTGATTGCTGAGAATTTTACATATTTGAGGATGCAAAGCAACAAAAATCTTCTGGATGTTAGTTTTTAACCAGTAGTTCTTTCAGTTTGTAGGTGGATGGTACTTCTATATCCAAGCGTACAAGGCACTGAAACACAAAACTGCCAACATGGATGTGCTGATAGTTCTGGCTACAACTATTGCTTTCGTGTACTCCTGTGTCATTCTGGCCATTGCTATGATAGAAAAGGCCAAAGTAAACCCTATAACTTTCTTCGATACACCTCCAATGCTGTTTGTCTTCATTGGCTTGGGGCGGTGGCTTGAGCACATAGCTAAGGTGAGGAAAGAAAAGATTAACTTTAATAGTATTGTGACTTCAATTTCCTTTTCTACTAATTGCCCATTTTCTTCCTTTCCCTTCTCTCCTGAAGGTGAAGATACTAGCTTGGACATTTATACAGTATGGTTCAATACTAGGATCTCTTTCAGTTTGACCAGTATTGATAAGTGAACTTTTGACCAAGAGTGTAGACAAACTCTTTGAATGGGGGTGATGTTGTGGCTGAGCCTGAAGCTGTCATCACCCAAAAATCACATGCACACCTGTAGCAAAGTCTGCTGATGACTTCAGGATGGCAAAGCCTAATGAATGTTTATTTTTTCTTCAGGGCACTGAGACAAATTGCAGTACTTTTGTCAATACCATGCTAAGCTCAGATGTGGAATTAAATTTGTGATTTTTTTTTTTGTCTGTGTTGTTCAATTCCCCAGCCCATCAAGGATGCGTTCGTGGCTTCGCAGTCAGTAGAACCTTGGCCATGCTCACATGCATCCCAACATGTGGCTCAGATTGATTTCCTGCAGGTATTCCTGGGGACGAATGCTGTTTATGGAAAGCACTTAGTTGTGCTTGGCAGCCTATAGTTGAAATTACAGTAGCACTGTTGCTCTGTCACCTATCCATAAAATTCTTTTGTTTTTAATGTATATTCCCTGCTCACTATTGAAATCTGCCAAAATGGCCAATGAGAGTGCAATTATAATGAATTTATATTTGAATGCTGATACAGATCTGACTTTTAGTTAGGTATCACTTACAGATTTAGTAATGATCGCTTGGAATTTGCACAGGGGTTCTTTGGCAGGAGATTAGCAGAACGCCTGAGAAGTAGCACAAACAGCTGTTTATACTGCTTTGCCAGGACTTTTGCTGAAGTTAGGAAGTTCAGGGTCTTTATAATGCATGCGAAGAGTGCTAATGCCACCTTGGAGGAAAGTCCAGAGAGTAAATTATCTTATGTTTTGATCTTTTAAATACATTTGCTGTAAAGAAAAAAAAGTGAGAAATGTATTTCATAATAATTGCAGGCCTCAGTTACATAGAATTATTTTGCCATTGCATAATTATGAATATGCAAATTAGAATGGCAAAGCAAGTTGAATTTTAGATATTTAACAGTTGAACTCCTTCTGAAGTTTGATAGAAATGTACTGATAAAGACCTTTGAAGGCCATGTGTTGTTCAGCAATCTGATCACAATGATAGTATAATTTTAATTGGATCAGGACTTCTACTTTCACTGTGTGAAGTTGGCCTGGTTTTGGCTATGCTGCTGCCTTGTGATTGAAGGGATAGTTGATTTTTTTTATATCATTGCAACTTTTCTAAATATGTACTCTTTAAAATTAGATTATAAAAATTATTGTTGCAGGGCAAGACATCGGAAGCGCTTGCAAAGCTGATGTCATTGCAGGCAACTGAGGCAACCATAGTGAAGATAAATGAGAGCCATTCTATTTTAAGGTGGGTGTTTTTCAAAAAAAATGTTTAACACGTATAATGCTCGTTAATTTATTAATTTGCATTATTTGGATAAATTGTGACTGACTGCCATTTTCTTTTTTGCATGATGTCTCCTTAGTGAAGAGCAAATTGACGTAGAGTTGGTACAACGCGGGGATATTGTAAAGGTGGTTCCAGGTGGAAAATTCCCTGTCGATGGCAGAGTTATTGAAGGGCATTCAATGGCTGATGAATCTCTGATTACTGGTAAGGAGACAATAGCATTCCGTGTCAGTAATTCAAAGAGGAACATTGTAACCTTTGAGTCTTCAGGGGGCGCAGATTCAAAATGCACTCAAAACATTTTTTTACTCTGCTGTTTTAGTTTGTAAATTGCCTAGGAGGTCCAGGCAACTCCTAAGCATTTTTCAGAAATGACTTCACAGGTTATTTTCCATGCTGCCTTTGGGATAAGTGATGTAAAAGGGGCATTGTAACTGCAACCTTTAATGTATTGACTGGAGTTTATACTAAACTTTCCTCACTGCGTATGACGTCTGTAAATTTGAGCAAAAGCCTCTAATATTTATAAACAGAAATATACTGTGTTTTACTAACATATGAAGTAATGGAACCTCTCCTCATTTACCCTGCAATATTACATGCTCAATTTTAGTTATGCCTTCTGGAGGAAGTTCTCAAGAAGGCCAGGTGCTGTTCCACAAGGAGAATAGGAGGGAAAACTAAAGCAAAAGCAATCTTGTGTGCTATCTTGCACCTTTTCACAGTTGATGGAGAGCTTGTTGTGGGCCATCTGCCCTCCTTGCTTTTCGGCATGAAGAGGATGATTAAAGGAAAGTGGGGAAGATAAATAATTCCTGTTCGTCAGTCTTTTGTAACGAACAGTTGAGAAACAAATGGACGTATGTATACAACACCTCTGTGGTCTACCCCCATTGAATTCTGATAAATGTAAACTACTCAACTGGGTTACTGACCTGTAACTCACTGAAAGATAAATAATGTGCTCTAAAATAAAAGAAAATCTGAAATAAAAACAGAAAGTGCTGGAAATACTCCAGTCTGGCAGTATCTGTGGAGAAATTGAGTTTATGTTTCAAGTTGAAAATTATGGTTCCAAAGCAGAGTCATGTTGGACTTGAAATGTTACCTCTGTTTCTCTCCCCACAGATGCTGCCAGACATGCTGAATTTTTCCAGCACTTTCTGCTTTTATCTATTTCATGTGCTCTGTCCTCCTCTATATTGCTATACACAATGTTCTCAGTGAAAACATGTTGGAATTTGTTATGTTACATGGAGGAATAAGTATTGGACTATTGGAGCTATTTGTTGCATATAACTTAGTCTCTTTTGTGTCATGCATTGTTTGTAGGTGAAGCAATGCCAGTCACTAAAAAACTGGGGAGCAGTGTGATCGCAGGTTCCATTAATCAGCACGGAGCTTTATTGATTGAAGCTACTCATGTTGGTTCTGAAACCACCCTCTCCCAGATTGTGAAACTTGTAGAAGCAGCTCAAACCTCTAAGGTACTGTCTTTGCGTTCATTTTTTCTGGCGTTGGTAGTTCAGTTATGGTGAATTGTTTTTTTATTGAAAGTAGATCTGAAAAGAGGACTTGCTAAATATTATCTGGAGTCCCTTTTTAGGTTTTGCTTTTCAAATTCTTTCACTAATTTGGTATCTATGTTTTCTTTTTATTTAAATCCCTGGCTGTTTATTTCTCCTTCCAAGTG